>NC_080786.1:120476460-120779490 GCF_028018385.1 Neofelis nebulosa
GTTCTGTGCTGACAGCTCAGAGCTTGGAGTCTGCTTTAGATTCCGAGTTACCCTCTCTCTCTGCCCCTCCCCCCTCTCAAAAATGAATAAAAATTAAAATAAAGATAAAGATAAGACATACAGTAAGCCTAATAACTGAGAATATACCAAAATATTTTACCTCATTATGTTATTTTAAGATCCAATTTTTAAAATATGTGTAGCAATGGACAAGTTACCTGCTCAATTAGGTGTTCCATATAAATATCATGCGTAATCCTCATTCTAACTAAATTCTAATTAAATGCAATAAAATCAATTATATCGTATTCTTCAGGTACTCCAAGATTAAAAGTTAGGTATAATTATTTCTATTTTCAGAAATAAAAATAAATGCAAATATATTTGGACTCATAGGATTCCTATGCTCTGACCAACATAATCTGGAAAACCTATTAAATTAGAACATATAATTTGCAGTTCAAGTCTTATATAATGTATTTGTAACAAAAGTCATTTGTTTAAAAAATTTTTCAATGTTTTTATTTTATTCTTGAGATACAGAGCATGAGTAAGGGAGGGGCAGAGAGAGAGACAAAGAATCCGAAGCAGGTTCCAGGCTCTGAGCTGTCAGCATGGAGCCCTGTGTGGGGCTTGAACTCAGGAGCCATGAGATGATGACCTGAGCTGAAGTCAGACACTCAACCAACTGAGCCACCCAGGTGCCCCTGTAACAAAAGTCATTTTAAATGCCTTTCTATGTAGGACTAAACTGAACAAAATAATACAGAATTTTGTTTGAATTTATTTCTGAAATATCAGAGAACTGACATTTTATTTCCATTATGCTTGTATAACAAAAGCATCAAAGTCTGATAAAGAAATTATAGACGCTGTAATAATGTACAGCACAGACTTTTAGTATCAAAATAATAGTTTTTACACCATGTGATCAGAACTCAAAAACTGAGAACATAAAACAGTAAAACAATATATCCTGTTCCTGAACACTCTCAACCTATGCTCCCATAAAATTACTTGTCTCATTTCAAATGATCAATTATTAAACCACTATATGAAGAGAACCATTTTGTCAGTGCTTCTACCAAGCCCCCTTTTCCTCATTTTTTCAGGTTTCTGCCCTAGGAATTTGTGGTCAGTGAAGCAATTCCAGTAGGTGGAGTAATAGTAAAGCAAATACTCTGTGTGACTCTAACTTTCCACTTCTGCTGTCATTTTGGGGCAGAAATTAGCATAAATCAGGTTACTATAGAAGATGAGGTTAATATACAAGTAAAAAGCATAAGTGTAGATAAATGCATTGCTTTACAGAGTAAATGTATTGCTGTAAAACCAAAACTTACTCCCTTTTGTGTTTAAATTTCTCTGTATTTTTCCTTTCAAAAGTTTCCCGGAGAACTTGTATTTAATACAGAAGTCTGAGAAACTAGCTTGCTATTAACAGCACCAGATGTGCGTTGGGGGAAATCAGAAAGGATAGAATCAGGCAAATTCAATTTTGATATTCTAGCCATTTGTGATTTCAGAGAGAATTTTCTAATAAGGTCATGGCCTTGCCAACCCACACTTGTTTAGCGTGGTCAGAACCTTCACTGTCTTTAGTGAAAGCATGACAGATCTAAGCCAAGTAGTAAGGCAGAAAGAGAGTGCATAGACAGTGATAGGGATGGAAGCTTTTGATGCATCTAACACTATTTCTCTTGGGGATCACACAGAGCTTTCACCACCAAAAGTTGACCTACCAAATATATATGTAAAGAAAGATAAATATTAACTTATTCCATCTCCATATTTATATCTATCATCTACCCATACTTATATCTATACCTATGTGTATCTAGAACTAAAGAAAAAACAAATGTTTGTATTTTATTACCACCTTGTATGATTCACGAGAAAAGTCTCCCTTCCCCCCCCCCCCCCAGACTTTGGTCAGAAAATATTGTAAAGAGCTTCACTTGAACAAGTAAAAATGTGCCTCATGTCCAAAAGAAGACCCCAAAATAGACAGCAATTTACAGACGTCACTTGTGAGTGCTTTCTATCTTTTGTGGATTAATTCAGAAATTACTCCAGGATACTAGAATAATCTAGGTGAGAAGCATGAAGATCTGAAGGCTAGCTTGCTTTAATGTTTTCCCTTTGGCTTGCCAAGTATATTATGTTAGCTGATGCCTTGAAATCTAGATAACACATTACTGCAGTGATATACAGAAACATAGCATCCTCGATTTTTTCTTATTCCCAAAGTACTATAAATCATCAATTCAAAACAATTGAAGGGGCGCCTGGGTGGCTCAGTAGGTTCTGCATCTGACTTCGGCTCAGGTCATGATCTCACAACTTGTGAGTTCTAGCCCCTCATCGGGCTCTGTGCTGACAGCTCGGAGCCTGGAGCCTGCTTCAGATTCTGTGTCTCCTTCTCTCTCTGCCCTTCCCCAACTTGTGCTCTAAGTCTCTCAAAGAATAAATAAATGTAATAAAAAAATTAAAAAAGAACAAAACAATTGAAACAACATACATTTCCTTAGTCTAAAATTTGTTTCCTTGTGTTTTATTTAATCTTGTCTTATCAGCTTTGTAAACATAGATACTATTTTATCAAATATGCATTAATGGGAAAATGCTATAAACCATGAACTCCAAATTCTACATTACCTCATCAAATATTGCCCTTTAAGATATTTAACATTATAATTATGTATCAAAAAATTTTTAAATGAGTATAACTACTAGTTACTCAAAATAAGACACAAATATTTAAATTCATCCTCTCACTTTTATATTTGTCTTTTTTTTAAACATTAAAAAAAATTTTTTAATGTTTATTTTTGAGAGAGAGAGCGGGAGCAAGAGAGGGGCAGAGAGGGAGAAGCAGAACTCGAAGCAGCCTCCAGGTTCCAAGTAGTCAGCCCAGAGCCCAATGTGGGGCTTGAACCCATAAACCGCGAGATCATGAACTGAGCTGAAGTGGGATGCTCAACCGAGCCACCCAGCGCCCCTATTTTTATCTTTCTATATTTAGTTTCATAAAGAAAAATATCTATAGAATGTGATTTGCACACTTCTACCTTCTAAGTCTACCTCAGTGAGAATCAGTAGATAATTGAACATAAACTTCCAAAATCTGAAAGTACCTCATAATGGCAATTTTAATTAGCATAATTGAATAGCACAGAAGTTAATAAAAAAATATTTTAAGATCTAAAGTGAATCTTTAATCAAGACTAATCTTGATTCTTTTAATAAATGTTAAACAGAGAAAAATTAATGCTTTCATGTAAACATTTCCTACCTCATAATCAAATCAAGGTTTGGTAATTTCTTTGTCCATATAATTCCATATCTCTCACAAGTAGATAACCAATTTTTAACAGCAGAGCTACAGAATCCCTGAGGACACATTGACATTTTTTCCTCATTTTGAGGGGATAAAAAATTAATGAGTTACTACCAGGAGGATAAAAGTATTTTATCAGGGAACAGTCAATAAATTAAGTGAAATACATTTTATTAGAATATGTTACATTGGTAGGTGGAACACTCTCTTTCTCTGCTATCACAGTTTGATGTGAAGACATTTGGGTTAGAATATCTTCCTTACTGCATTCCTTAGCCTTTATTTCTCTCTTGACTGGTTATCTGACTGGTGGGTTCAACAACAAAAACAACAACAATAAGCCTTTCACTGTCTGGTTTATCATTTCTTGACTTTGTAGCTTTAAAACATTGAAAGATTTCCCTTCTTGGCATGTACTTTTTTTCCACCTCATCTAGTAAGAGGCAGAGGTCTTGAAAACTCAAACTGCTTTGTAGATACAGACTTTCCCTGAGATGGGAGGTTCCAAGCCATTTACAAGTTCAAGTAAAGGGGGTAATGTGGGGAAAAAGAAAGAATAATAGCCAATCCATTTTAGAAACAAATGTAAAGTAATTTTCTATACATCTGTAATAATTTTTATATTCACCTAGCTGTCTCTTGTGTCTTGTTTTTCAATTTTTTTCCATTTTAGGAAAGAAAGAAAAAAATGCTATAGGCTGACAATCTTAATTCCCAAGATATGTTTAAGACATTCTTGAGAACCTTTCTGTTGAATTTAATTACGTGTTAAATACGGCATCAATTTTGAAATACCTTTCAACTTACCTGAAGAAAGATCATATCAAATCAATTTTATTTATTATCAGAGTATTTTTACATAATTAGTAGTGTCTTCTAAAATGATTTCTAACCAGGAGATAGTCACAAAATAATATAATCTGCTAAGGACATGACAATTGATTCCCTGATAAAGCAACTGTATAAATTTTAGGGCCTTCATATTAGGCCTGACAGTAACATGTTAGATCATTCCTAAGAAGTTTTAAACTCTGGATCATGAAATGAACCTTATTATAACTAAGTGGAAGCTGTTTAAATAGAAGAGTTGATTTTGTCAATATGCACTGTCTTGAAGCTTCCTGTACATAAAGCTCCAGTTTGCTAAAATATGTCAATGAAGGGCACCTGGGTGGCTCAGTCAGTTAAGCATCTGACTCTTGATTTCAGCTCAAGTTATGATCTTGCAGTTGGTGAGTTGGAGACCTACATCAGTCTCTGTGCTGGCAGCACAGAGCCTGCTTGGGATTCTCTCTCTCCCTCTCTTTCTGAACCTCCCCTGCTCATGTTCTCTCTCCCTCTCTCAAAATAAATACACAAAAAATAAATAAACTTCAAGATATGTCAATGAAAGAATAGGTAACAAGATTATTTAAGATTATATCAACCGGTATTAATTTATAATGAACACAATTAAAAACACACTTTATAATTAGATCAAACTTCTGTATTCTATTTTTTATTACAAATATAGCATATTATCACATAACATCCTTTTGAGAAAAATATGTATTCTCTATTAATTTCAAACTCTCCATTTAAAGACAACATCAGCACTCCTAAATCTGAGGTACAAAATAAAAGCAGAAAAATAATTTGGTCATATGAACCTATTTATATATAGATATGTAGGCATAAAACCCAGGAGAATCAGCTCAACAATAAGGAAAGAAAAAAGTAAAAACAAAACAACAACAAAATCTATAAATCTATATGCAGGCTATTTTGTTCAAAGACAGAAAGCAGACTTATTCCATAAAAATGTAAAAGATTAATGGATTTATAAATAGGAATAAATTTTTAGAGACTCATCTCCTAATTTCTCTGACACATGGACACATACTTGTACAACTTTAAAGGCATAACATGATATAAAGTAGAATGTTGTATATGGCACATTGTGCCTTGAAAATTATGTTTCTAGTATGAATGTAATATTAGCACAAAGAAAGTACATTCCAGAGAAGGAAAAAAATCATTATGTGGTAAGTTCCATCTTATCTAGATGGCAAAAGAGGTCATGTCAGTCATGAAGGACAATTCCAAACTATCACAGCTGAGCAAAATTCCATTATAAATCATCTCAATATAACGTCTCAATATACATAGATTCAACTTTACGAAGTCATCAAATCATGACCTCATTTTGATAGTGATATATAATGTAACTGTGGATCTGGTTTCACTACTAACTAGTTGTGCAATCGTGGATTGACACTTCCCCTTTTTGAATATTATTCTCTCCATATATGAAATATGAGGTTTAGAAAAGATGATCTCTAAAGGCCCCTGTAAAGTGAATATTCTGTGTTTGTTTCCCTGAAATCACAGAATGTAACAAGGATGCTATCCTTGCTTCTCACTGTCAGCACTCTTCAATGAGATTATGTTGCATTTTAAATGATGAATAAAAGAATTTCAGTTAAGCTAAGTGCATCAGTTCCCTAGAATGGTGAATGAACTCTTCATCAGCTCAGGGAAAAGTCACTCATCATTAATTTATCATAAATGCAATGTTTCTTGATGTTTGGGAGCCTTTAAATTCAGTTCTTCATAATGAATAGTTCTCACTGTACATACATTCCATACTAAAAGTATAGGCATAAAATAAAAAGTCTTAATATTTCAGATAATTATAATTCAACAATAGATAGCCTCAACTCATTGAATCCTTTAAATTATAAAAGTAAACTGTATGCTCATGAAATAGTCTGTTGTAGGGTTTCCTAACCTCACCACTATTCACATTTTGGTCTAGATAATTCTTTACTGTGTGTTGCAGAATGTCTACCAGCATACTTGGCTTCTAGATGTTAGTATCAACCCCTCCCAACAAGTTTCAACAACCAAAAAAAAGAGGTCTTCTTGGGGGCAAATGTCTTCTGGAGGACAAAATGGCCCCTAATTGAGAACCACTGGTCCACTGCAATATAATCTATGTGTGTATCTATCAATAAAGGTCCTAATAGCGCTCCAAAAAAGTTCTCATCTTAATGCTACAGGATCTGTTTAATTTAGCTTTAAACATTTATTGTATTTAGTGTGGACTTCTAGAGGAGTAAAAATTATGAAACAAAGACTATTTTACCTTGGTTTTTCTGAAAACTTAAAATTATATTGGGGCAGCTAAAATTATATTGGGGCAGCTAAAATTATACTGGATGGCTCAGTCGTTAAGCGACTGACTTCGGCTCAGGTCGTGATCTCACAGTTTGTGGGTTGGAGCCCCGCATCAGGCTCTGTGCTGACAGCTCAGAGCCTGGAGTCTGTTTCAGATTCTGTGTCTCCCTCTCCCTCTGCCCTTCCCCCACTTGCACTCTGTCTCAAAAATAAACATAAAAAAAAAAATTTAAGGGGCACCTGGGTGGCTCAGTCAGTTAAGCGTCCAACTTTGGTTCAGGTCATGATCTCGCAGTCCATTGAGTCCGAGCCCCGCGTCGGGCTCTGTGCTGACAGCTTGGAGACTGGAGCCTTTTTCAGATTCTGTGTCTCCCTCTCTCTCTGCCCCTCCCCTGTTCATGCTCTGTCTCTGTGTCTCAAAAATAAATAAACGTTAAAAAAATAAATAAATACAATTTTAAAAAAATTATACTAAATCTATATAAAAACACAAAGTTCACAATAGCCAGGGTATGGAAACAACATGTCCTGTGATGGAGGAATAGATGAAGAAAATGTGGCATACATATATAATGAAATATTATTCAGCCAAAAAAAAAAAGAGAAGGAATTCCTGCCATTTGCAACAACGTGGATGAAACTGGAGGACATTGTGCTAAGTGAGATAAGTCAGACACAGAAAGACAAATACTATATGGTATCACTTATCTGAGGATATTTTTAAAAGACGATTTAATAGAAACAACTGTTGCCAGGAAGAGGGGACAGAGGGACAGGGGAGATGTATGTTAAAGCACAGGATCTTTTAGTTATAATAAGAGGAAGTTCTGAGGATATAATATATAGCAAGGTGACACTGTTGACATGGCATTATATACTTGAAGGTCGCTGAGCACTCTCAAAACAGAAAGTGCACGAGCTGACAGATGTGTTAATTATCTTAATCTTGGTAATCATTCCACAATGTTTATATACATATGCAGAATCATCACATTGTACACTTTAAACGTATACACTTCTATTTGTCAATTATTCCTCGGTGAATTTGGGGGAAAATACAAATAAGGCCTCTGCTGAGAAAATACTTCTGCACATGTGCTTCCCTTAGTACAGAAGCTCCTCATTACGTTACTGGGCAAACATCCTTACGTTCTTGTGTGCTCTGTGACTGAGGAGCAGCTGACTGAACACTGTGCCCTTTTCTATGACCTCTACGTTCAAAACATTTTTTTAAGCTTAGCAAAAACAAAAATCACCCTTTTTATTTATTACTAGTTTTGAGCCAATAGGTTTGTTGGTTCCTAATGAAAATGCTTTACCTACCATGAGTTTTATGGATCTGTGACATTCCATTATTCATTTGCTTATATTGAAGATTATTTCACGTATTTAATATTTTAAAACTCTTTTTTATTAAAGCCACCATGTTTCTAAGCTCTGGGCCACTCCATTAGGGCAAAATCATAACCGGCATTAAATCTAGAGTGAATTATGCATGTCCATAGAGAAAATGTTATTCACTTAGATTACGGCTATATGTTGACCTTAATCAGGTTTACTTTTCAAGTGTTTAATGATAGACTGAAACTCTAAAAGTTTTTGGACCCTTTCCAAAATTAGAGCTGTGATGTTTTTAAGTTCAAGTTCTGTGGTTAAACTGGAAAAATCCTTAACATGAAGCAAATAGGTTAATTCCAAAAAATGCATTCAGGGAAATTAGGTTATAATTTGTTCATATGCTAATGAAACATGCTGCAAAGCTAAGAGCAGTTACATAGATTTTTGTCTTAAGCTTAAAGAACACAGCTAATGTTACAGTTGCTATCGTGTGAAAAAGACGACTCAATAAAATAGGTCTATTGTAACAGTAATGATCCCTTTTTCATCATTATTTACTAACTCCCAATCAACTGAATTTCAAATAATACATTTTTCTCTCAACTGCAGAAAATTCCATATTCATTCTTATGAGAAAAATGTAAAACAATATTAAAGAATAAATTGCCAGATATCTAACTTAAGCTTATAAAAAATGAAAAGAAATGTTATTCTGAAGATATAACTCATCCTTCTCATTGCCCAATCACGAAGTGAGTTAATGGGGTGCCTGGGTGGCTCAGTTTGTTAAGCGTCCCACTTCGGCTCAGGTCATGGTCTCACGGTTCGTGGGTTCGAGCCCCGCATCAGGCTCTGTGCTGACAACTCGGAGCCTGGAGCCTGCTTTGGATTCTGTGTCTCCCTCTCTCTGCCCCTCCCCCACTCACACTCTGTCTCTCAAAAATAAATAAATATTAAAAAAAAAAAGTGAGTTGAAATCAAAATTGGCATTTTGTGTTTGCCATTTGCTATTCAGATATACATTTAAAAACAATAAGGCAAAATAGTTTTAAAAAGGTGTTTTATTTTTAGATTTAACACATACAAATTTATCTGTCTTGAAGATTACTTCTATGCCCATATAATTTAAGGTATACAAAACAGAGGCTTAAACAAATAGGATAATTAGGTAAAATAGTAATATTGAAAATGTAAGTTTAATTTTAATTGTTGAAGTCTGGAGAATCATTCACTTTTTTGCTATCAGTATTTTTAGTAAAGGGTAGCGGTATTATCAAGGGCTATTGGCTCTGCAGTTGACAGCATACGTTTGTCTTCTCACATCTATTTCCTAGCCCTTGATAATGGACAAATTATTTAAGTTCTTTGTGCCTCACTTTCTTCATCTTTCTCTAAATCTATCTCCACATACAGGAGATTCATGAAAATTAAAATAAACCATATGAGCTTCACAGGGAAATTCTACCAAACATTTAAAGAAGAGTTAATACCTATTTTTTTTCTCAAACAATTCTGAAAATAGGAAAGGAAAACTTCCAAATTAATCCTATGAGGCCAGCATTACCCTGGTACCAAAACAAAATACAGACACAAACAAAAAGGAGAACAAGAGGCCAATATCTCTGATGAACATAGATGCAAAAATACTCAACAAAATACTAGCAAACTGAATCCAAAAATACATTTAAAACATCCTATACCGATCAAGTGGGATTTATTCCCAGGATGCAAGGGTGGTTCAATATTCACAAATCAATCAACATGATACATCTATAAGAGAAAAAATAAAAACCATATGATCATTTCAATAGAGGCAGAAAAAGAATTTGACCAAGTACAACATCCATTCATGATAAAGGCCCACAATAAAGAGGTTTAGAGGGACCATATCTCAACATAATGAAGATTTTATAGAAAAAAACCACAGCTAACATTATAATCAATGGGGAAAAACTGAGAGCCTTTCTGCTAAGGTCAGGAACAAGACAAGGATGTTCATTTCACCACATTTATTCAACGCAATACTGGAAATCTTAGCCACAACAATTAGAAATCAAAACCAACAAAAATAAATAAAAGGCATCCAAATGGTAAGGAAGAAGTAAAACTTTCACTAATTGAATGACATGATATTGTATATAAAAAACCCTAAATACCACTAAACATCACTAAAACTGATAAATGAATTTAATAAAGTCACAATATACAAAATCAATATACACAAATCTGTTACATTCCTATACACTAATAATGAAGCAGAAGAAAGTGAAATTAAGGCAGAAATCCCATTTACAATTATACCAAAAACAATTTAAAAATCTAGGAGTAAACTTAAAGAAGTGAAAGACCTGTACTCTGAAAATTGTAAAACATAGATGAAAGAAATTGAGATAATACAATGAAATGGAAAGACATTCCACGTTCATGGATTGGAAGAACAAATATTGTTCCAAGGCCTATGCTATTCAACATGATTTATAGGTTTAATGCAATCCTTATCAAAATACCAACAGCATTTTTTTACAGAGCTAGAGCAAACAATCCTAAAATTTGTATGGAGCCACAAAAGGCCCTGAATAGACAGAACAACCTTGAAATAGAAAAGCAAAGCTGGAGGCATCATAATTCCAGACAAAGCTGTAGTGATCAAAACAGTATGGCGCTGGAAGAAAAATAGAAACATAGATTAAAAGAGAAGAACACAAACCCAAGAAATAAAAACACAATTACATAGTCAACTATTTTTGACAAAACTGGAAAGAATATACAATGGGAAAAAGACAATTTTTTCAACAAATAGTGTTGGGAAACTGGATAGCCACATTCAAAAGAATGAAACTGGACCACTTTCTTACACTATACACAGAAATAAAATCAAAATGGACTAAAGACCTAAATGTGATACCTGAAACCATAAAAATCCTAGAAGAAAACACAGAGAATAATTTACCTGACATTGCCTATAGTAACATCTTTCTAGATATGTCTCCTGGGGCATGGAAAACAAAAGCCAACATAAACTACGGTGACTACATCAAAATAAAAAGCTCCTGGCTCACCTGAAGCCAGGCTCAGTTAAGCATCCATCTTTGGCTCAGGTCATGATCTGAGGCTAATGTGTGTGAGCCCTGCATCAGGCTCTGTGCTGACACCTCAGAGCCTAGAGCCTGCTTCCAATTCTGTGTCTCCCTCTCTCTCTGACCCTCTTCCACTCTCTCTCTCTCTCTGTCTTTCCCTCTCTCTCTCAAAAATTAAAAAAAAAACATTAAAAATAATAATAAAAAAACAAAACTTCTGCACAGTGAGGGAAACATCCAACAAAACTAAAAGGCAAACTACAGACTGGGAGAAGATATTTGCGAATGACATATCCAATAAAGAGTAACTATAAAATATATATAAAGAACTTACACAACTCAACACCAAAAAACCCAAATAATTCAAAACAAAAATGGCAGAAGATATGAAGAGACATTTCTCTAAAGAAGACATACAGATGGCCAACAGACATATGATAAGATGCTCAACATCACTCATCAGGGAAATGCAAATCAAAACCACAATGAGATATCACCTCACATCTCTCAGAATGGCAAAAACAAAAACATAAGAAATGACAGATAATGACAAGGGTATGGAGAAAAAGGAACACTCATCACTGTTGGTGGGAATGCAAACTGGTGTAGCCATTGTGGAAGATAGCACGAAGGTTCCTCAAAAAAATTAAAATAGAACTACTCAATGATCCAGGGATCACACCATTGGGTATTTATCCAAAGAATACAAAAACATTAATTTGAAGAGATATATGAACACCTATGTTTATTGCAGCATTATTTATAGTGGCCAAATTATGGAATATATATCCCAAACTATACACACACATGTGCATGCATATACACAAACACACACACTGCCCCCCCCACACATACACACACGTGCACACTGGAATACTATTCAGCCATAAAAAAGAATGAAATTTGCCATTTGTAAAACCATGGATGGATCTAAAAAGTATTATTGTTTTTATTTATTTCTGAGACAAAGAGAGACAGAGAATGAGCAGGGGAGTCACAGAGAGAGAGGGGGACACAGAATCCGAAGCAGGCTCCAGGCTCTGAGCTGTCAGCACAAGCCCGATGCAGGACTCGAACTCATGCAGTGTAAGATCGTGACGTGAGCTGAAGTCAGACTCTTAACCAACTGAGCCACCCAGGCGCCCCTAAATAGTATTATGCTAAGCAAAATAAACACCAAATGATTTCACTCATATGTGGAATTTAAGAAACAAATGAACAAACAAAAAGAGAGACAAACAAGAAAACAGACTATAGAGAATAAAGGGTAACTAGAGAGGAGATGGCAGGGGAATTTGTGTCAATAAGTGAAGGAGATTGAGATATACTTATCTTAATGAGCACTGAGTAATATATGGAACTGATGAATCACTATATTGTACACCTGAAACTAATATAATACTATATGTTAACTACACTGAAATTAAAATTTTAAAAACTTAAAAAATTAAATAACAAATAAACCATATGTATATAGCATTTTGAACAGGAAACATAGCATTCAATAAGCATTAGCCTTTGTTACCATGTAGTTCCCAGTTGCTGCAAATTATGAAACTATTAATTCATGTTTAAAAATGGGTAGTAAAAAAAATGAAACGCATTTTGCGAAGAATCACACATAGTGTTGTAAATTTCATATATAAAATATACATCTCTTTGTATATTTAAAAACAACTTATAATATTTTCTCTTAAAGAGTAAAATATTCTAAACAGGAAAATTAATAATTCGAGTTTGATTTTTAATTTTAGTTGTTATAAAACATGAGAATAAATATTTCACGATCACTTCTATATATAGGCAAACCTCTCTCTACCCACCTCTAATTAATATACACTTATACTTGTTAGCATCAATTTCATTGTTTCTGATTGCCTGGCATATTATATGTAATTTCTAACTTAATCCCCATAATGATCTTGTGATTTAGGTATTACTACCATAATTCACCATACTAAACAACAGATTCCACAGTTCTAGATCTGTGATTCCAAATCAAGCCCATGTGACTCCTTACCTATTACTGCCTGAGTGAAAGGATAGCTCTGAGCTTCTACGAAGTGAGATTCTTTCATTTGAATCCAAGTATTTCCTTAAAGAGTTGATTTTTGGAAAGATAAATCCTACTTTTATATATAATGATAATTATCCCTAATTTCTTTCTACAACATAGAAACAAACTAAGATTGCTCTAGGGCAACTTACTGTGTTTTTTTTTTCCCCTCCCATTTTTAACTTATTACTCCAATTTGTCAGTCTCTAAAATATTCCTGTTTCATATGAAAACGTCGGGGTGGGGGGTGGGTGTGCAGATGAAATCTTGGGAAGTAACTGACACATGTGCCAGCTGAGACATGTACCTGTGCTAGGGATTACATTATAACCACATATCACAAAGGAGGGCAGGTGGAAGGCTTGTGGGGAGGGAGATGGAAACTTAAAAAAAAAATAATGAAGAGAGAGAATTTTAAGCAGGCTCCACATCCAGTGAAGAGCCCTATGAGGAGTTCAATCTCATAGCTGTGAGATCATGACCTGAGCCAAAATCAAGAGTTGGATGCTTAACTGATTGGGCCACTCAGGCACCCCGATATCTTAATTTTAAAACAGAAATGACCAATAAAAATAATTGTAATAGATATATTAATTTCCAAGTTAAACTCTGGTATCCTGAATGAAAAGCAATAGGTATTAAATATTTTTACACTATCTGACGAGTTACTTTATATAATTAACTTTAACTTCAAAATATTAATACATAGGGTCATAAGGTATCTTCAACCATGAAAGTTTACAGTTTTTAATGGGAAGAAGTAGATTATAAATCATTACTTTGCTTACTGCAATCCTTCAAAACTATCGAAGGTATCTAAAAAGATGAAATATGTACTACTTTTAAAAACAGTAAGCTAAAATACTATTAATGAAATAGATTCTCATTAAGAACAGCTGACCATGGGAGGCTGGGATTAAAACTGGTCTCATTATAAAACATTTGCAGTAGAAGCTGGGTTATTTCTAAACCCAGTACAATAGAAATGCAGCAGGACATGAACCTATAAGCAATAGAGAACATGACTGGATAAAGGTTAACTTTGCAGTAATTTACAACTATGAGATCAATATTTCAAGGACGGCACTGAATTTTATTATCCTAATTTTGTCTTCTAGAAAGATTCTAAATATATGAGAGTTTAAGAATATAGGATACTTTTTTATATGAGTTTACAACAATTTCCCCCACTCTACTTTTTTTTTTTTTTTTAATTTTTTTTTCCTCAACGTTTTTTATTTATTTTTGGGACAGAGAGAGACAGAGCATGAACGGGGGAGGGGCAGAGAGAGGGAGACACAGAATCGGAAACAGGCTCCAGGCTCCGAGCCATCAGCCCAGAGCCTGATGCGGGGCTCGAACTCACGGACCGCGAGATCGTGACCTGGCTGAAGTCGGACGCTTAACCGACTGCGCCACCCAGGCGCCCCCCCCCACTCTACTTTTTAAAAATAATTATATTATAGACTGATTATAAAATTATCACATCTTTTTCCTCCTTAAGGTGATTCTCTATCATATTTCTGGCTCATTTCTTCAGCAGGTGTCAAGAAGAGTTCAAGAGAAGAACCATAGGTTAAAAACCTACCTTATTAGTTTAATACATATTTGCAATGAACTGGTCCTAGAATTTTAAGACAATGATTTTAAGTGGAGCAAATGGGGGTGTTGTTATTTTCAAGGTGAAATGTGAGCTGCACATCTGTGAATACTTTACTATACAAAATATTTAGGGGCACCTGGGTGGCTCAGTCGGTTGAGCATCCAACTTCGGCTCAGGTCATGATCTCACACTCCGTGAGTTCGAGCCCGTGTCAGGTTCTGTGCTGATAGCTCAGAGCATGGAGCCCGCTTCAGATTCTGTGTCTTCCCCTCTCTCTGCCCCTCCCCTGCTTATGCTCTGTCTCTGTCTCAAAAATAGATAGAAACATTAAATTTAAAAAAAAATAAATAAAATATTTATATTACTTGCTTCTTCATATGCCTTCCCTCCCCCCCGCCATGGAGAACATCAAGAAAGAGTAATAAGCCAGAAGTATTGTAACACCCTATTTACAATCATGGGAAGAGAAGCCATTTCTTTTCATTTTGTAACTTTTTGTCCCCCTTTACCTCACTATCTAAGTAAGATGGCCTAGCACAAACATAATCTTGGGAGATATATCACCAATTTTTAATTTAGGAAAATGAGAAGAAAAAAATACTCTTTTGCATAACCAACTTTGTTCTCCCAAAAATGATTTTTATTGTTTTACATAAATAATTTTTTAAAGGCCACATATATTTCCTTTTACCTAGAATCAATAGGCCCCATAGCTTTTGAGTAGAAATGTATAGTAATATTGGGAAATTTGTGGTAAGATTGAAATTTCAGTAATATTGACTAAAACCTAATGTCTTTACAAATCTTTCAAATGGAATCCCAGAACTATTCAGAGATAGAATGACAGAAATAGGATCCATAATATATGTGAAAAATATAAATTAGTTATAATAGTATTGCAAAAGACTATTGATAAAAAGAACCAGCAATAGTAATGACATGATAGACCAATAGGTTAACTACCGATTTAACAACGAAAGCTAGAAAACAGTGAACTAATATCTTTTGAGTGACAAAAAAAATAACCATCAACATAAGTGTGCTTGCATAGCAAAACTATTAATAATGAAAGCAAAATAATGACATTTTCCAATGAACTGGAGTTAACTTTACCACAAATAGTTCTCCCCGAGAGAAATTTCTAAAGGATATATTTCAGGAAGGAAAAAAAAAGAAATTCCCTGGAGAGTCTAAGATGCAAGAAAGAAGAGTGGAGAGAAAACAAAAACAAACAAAAAAGTATGGGGAAGACAATGTGAAAATACAGGGAAAAAAAGCCATGAACATGAAGACACCATGTGCATACCAAGGGCAGAGACAGATCCTTCTGTAATAGCCCTCAGAATGAATCAACTCTAGGGACAAGTTGATTTTGGATTTCTAGCTACCAAAACAGACAAATTTCTATTGTTAAACCAAAAAAACAAAAGCAAATACAAAAAGCCAAAAATGTATTAATATCTATATAAAAGATATCTATATATCTTTTATAATAATAGTAATAATATTTTACATAACAATAGCAATATCATCAAATATGTTTGGCTGAAAGTAGTAAAATCATAAACAAAATTATGTGTAAAAAAGATTAGAGTTTACAAAGTAAGAGAGTCCTAAGGTATTTCAATCATTCAAAGGATCCCTATGGAAGGTGCATAGAAAATGACAGACAAAACCTCACAAACTTCACAATCTGACAAGGTGAAAAATCAATAAAGATACGGAAAAAGAAATATTTTCAGCTGATATGTAAAAGCAAAGAAAGGAGGAAAAAAGTTTATTAATAAAGTGGGTAAGCATAACACACTAAGTAAGATAAAGTTAAAATGTATCAATCATTGAAAGGACTAAACTTGTCAGTTAAACAAAAAACAGAAAAACTAAATAGAAAAATTAAACAATAATCTACAATATGTGGTTTGTAAGTAACATACATAAAATTTAAAGACCCCCAAATTAAAAAAAAAGGGTAAAACAAGAAATAGGAATATATGTTTAAGAATAAGATCCAAAAAGTAGAGTTTAGGGATGGATATGGATATATATCCATATATATATGTGCATATATATATATATATATATATATATCCTTATATATATCCTATATCCATATATATATATATATATATATATATATATATATATATATATATATATATATATCTCCTTATATAGATATAGATATATATAGTGAAAGTCACTACAGAATGACAAATATTCAATTAACCATTAACCAGGATGATATAGCAATTGTGTATTTGTTTACACCTAATTAGTTTTAAGGTAAGACTGAGTCACAGGTATCCTTAAATTTAATATCGCAATGCCTGAAGTAATTTATTTTCTTCTAATGAATTTAAAGTTCAGTAGTCAACTATCTAGTACTGGTATGAAATTTTTGCACGTCAACTTCTTCAAGGACTAGGTTTCTTCTACCTCTTCCCTCAGTCACACTCAGGTATAATCTTCATCCTCATCATTCAAGAAGGTGACATTTGTGTCCCAGTCAAGTTAGAGAAGGGACAAATAAGAGGGCACAAGTCTCTGCCAACTTTCACCTAAAGATTTTCAAAAATAGGTTACACTGCTTATACACCATTAGTCACGAAGCATATCTAGTGATAACATCATGTGGAGATGCAAAGGAGGCTGGAAATGGCAATATGTGTAGGTGTCACTACCATGGCAGTAGTAGAGAACATATTTTGGGAGGCAACCATCAGCTTCTGCTTCAATAGTCTCAAAATTCAAAAGGCAAAGCTGATATAAGTCCCAAAATAATAATATACCTAGGAATAAACCTGCCAAAGAGGTGAGAGACCTGTACCTGGAAAACTGTACAACATTGACAAAATAAATTGAAGACCACATAAAAAAATGGAAAGACATTCCCTGCTCATGGATTAGAAAATAAATATTGTTCAAATGTCTACCCAAAGCAATCTACAGACTTAATGCAATCCCTATCAAAATACGGATTTTTTCACAGAACTAGAACAAATAATCCTAAAATTTGTTTGGAACCACAGAAGACCCTCAAGAGCCAAAGCAACCCTGAAAAGAAAAGCAAAAGGTGGAGGCCTCACAATTCCAGACTTCAAGTTATATTGCAAAGCTGTGGTAATCAACACTATGGTACAGACACAAAAATAGACAGATAGATCAATGGATCAGAATAGAAAATCCAGAAGTAACCCAAAACCACATGGTGAATTCATCTTCAGCAAAGCTAGAAAGAATATACAGTGGGAAAAATACATTCTCTTCAACAAATAGTGCTGGGAAAACTGAACAGCTACATTCAAAAGAATTAACTGGACCACTTTCTTACACCATACCCCAAAATAAACTCAAAATGGATTAAAGACCTAAATGTGAGACATCAAATCATAAAAATCCTAAGAAGTTAACATAGGCAGTAACTTCTTTGGCATCAGCCATAGCAATGTCTTTCTAGATATATCTCCTGAAGCACGGGAAACAAAAGCAAACAAATTACTGGGACTACATCAAAATAAAAACCTTCTGCAGAGCAAAGGAAACAATCAACCAAACTAAAAGGCAACCTATGGAATGGGAGAAGTTATTTGCAAATGACATATCTGATAAAGGATTGGGATCAAATACATAAAGAACTTAACACCAAAAAAACCCCAAAATAATATAATTTAAAAGTGGGCAGAAGAAATGAACAGACATTTTTCCAAAGAAGACAGACAGATGGTCAACAGACACATGAAAATATGCTCAACATCTTTCATCATCAGGGAAATACAAATCACATCTCTCAGAATGGCTAAAATCAAAACCATAAGAAACAAAAGGCAAGGGTGTGGAGAAAAAGGAACACTCATCTCTGTTGGTGGAAATGCAAAATGGTGCAATCACTGTGGAAAACCATATGGAGGTTCCTCAAAATCTATCAACTGATTAATGGGTAAAGAAGATGTGGTATACACACACACACACACACACACAGAATATCATTCAGCCATAACAAAGAATGATATTTTGCCATTTGCAAGGTCATGGATGGAGCTAGAGAGTATAATGCTAAGTGAAATAAGTCAGTCAGAGAAAGACAAATACCGTAAGGTTTCATTCATATGTGGAATTTAAGAAATAAAAACAAACTAAGGTGAAAAAATTAAGAGATACAGAGAGAAACACAAATCAAGACACAGAATCATAATTATAGAGAACAAACTGAAGGATACCAGAGGGGAAGTGGGTAGTGGGATGGGTTAAATAGTGACAGTGATTAGGAAGTACATTTGTGATGAGCACAAGGGGGATGTATGGAAAAGCTGAATTACTGTACACCTGAAATTAATGTAATACTACATATTGATTGGAATTTAAAAAAAAACTTAAAAAAATAGTTGATAGAACAGCAGGGAAATATTGACAACCACTATTATAATAAGATAACTCTCAACATTCCACTCTCAAAATCTGAGAAGACAGCAACAACAACAACAACCAAAAAAAAAAAAAAAAAGGTTAGTTAAAAAAGAGCAACTAATTCATAAAAAAGCCAGCCTTAGAACTCCACCAGACCACGGAGGAGCTGCTAGAATGCTCTCTGGGTCAGAGGCACTGCTGAGCAACAGTTTATGGTTCTCCTCCACCTTGAAAGCACAGAGCAGTGCATGATTTGGGTGCCCTAACTGGCCTGCCACCTCAGTGAACCCTGGGCCCACCAAAGTGGCCACAGAGCAATTCATGCCAAGACAACCCTGATTAATGCTCACTACAGTTCCAGCATTTGTGCCAAGGTGACACAGGCATGAAACACCCTAGAACACTCTGGGTCCATACAACTTCAGGTAACTCACTAGGGCACCCCCAGCACATAGCACTCTGGAACCTCCTGGCTGTTGTCTGCTTCAAACCCAGCCATTCTGCCACGGCACCCCGTTACATGCAATGCCCCAAAACATCCCTGCCCACACTGGCCTTGGTTCTAGGTACTCAGCCAGGGCAAGCCCTGCACTGAATACCCTCAGACACCTTGGCTTGTACCTACTTCAGCTTCAGCTCTCCCTCCAGGGTGCATTCAGTGTGGAGAGCCCCAGGAAACCCTGCCCTGCACCCCCCGTTTGCTTTAGCTGTCTTTCTAGGGTATTCCCTGTGTGGAGCACCCCAGGGCCTCCCTGGTCTTTACCCTCCCTTGGATCCAGCTACTCCTCCAGGGGCATCTTCTGTATAGAGAGTCCTGGGACACCCAGGTTTATACTCACCTCAGCTTCAGCTATTCTGCCAAGGTGCCCTCTGTGCATAGAACCCTAGGACATCCAGGCATCCACTCCAACTTCAGCTATCCTGCCAAAGTACTCTCTACACAGAGATCCCAGGGACCTCCCATGTCACACAAACCACCTCATCTCTAGCTGCCCTCCTAGGGACATCCTGACCTTCATCAGCTTCAGCTTTAGCAATTTTGCCAGTGCTGGAAGACCCAGGGATCCCCCAGCTTGCATCCACTTCAGAAAAGTCGACTGTGCAGAAAGCCCTGAGACCTCTAGCCTGTACCCCACCTCAGTTCTAGCTCCCCTGTCAGGGCACCCTCTGCGCCGGAAGCCCCAGGACACCCTGAATAACATGTACTCCATCCTCAGCTATCCTGCCAAGATGCCCTCTGTGGGTAGAACTGCAGGACACCCCAGCTTGCATCCACTTCAGCTTTGGCTGTCCTGCCAAGGCAACTGCTATATGCAAAGCTCAGGGACCACACCAACCTGTGCTGACCTTCAATGTTAGCTGTCCTGCAGGGTGCCAATTGTGTGGAGAGCCCCAGCACCCCCAGTCTACACCAGGCATAGCTCCAGCCAGCCAGTGAAAATCACCATGCACACATAGTCAACGTAGGGGATGACCATGCACAAGACCATCCCTTTAAATTTGGGAGCAGTGGCTGTTTTACCTAATCCATAAAAACACAGAAAGTCAAGCAAAATCAGAAGACAGAAAAGAATATGCTCCAAAGGAAAGAACAATGTAAAACCTGAGAGAAAGAACTAAATGAAAAAGAGATAAGCTATATACCTTATAAAGAACTTAAAGTAATGATCATAAAATTTCTCATCTAGATGGAGAGATGAGAACTCAGTGAGACCTTCAATAAAGAGAAAGAAAAAAATACTAATCAGAGTTGGAAAACACAGTAACTAAAATAAAAATTACACTGTAGGAAATCAACAGTAAATTAAAGATGCAATAGAACATGTCAGTGATCTGGAAGACAAGGTAATGGAAAGCATCCACACTGAACAGCAAAAGGAGAAAAGTTTTAAAAATGAGGATAGGTTAAGGGTTCTCTTGGACAACATCATTTATATTATGTGGGCCACAGAATAAAAAGAGTGAGAGAAGGGGCAGATAACTTTTTGAAGATAAAATAACTGAAAACTTCTCAAAGCTAGGGAAAGAAACAGATATCCAGTTTCAAGAAATAAGGAGTTCCAAGGGAGATGAACCCAAGGAAGTCCACACTCGGCACTTAATAATTAAAATATCAAAGATTAAAGATAGAGAAAAGGAAAGAGATTTTCCCAAATAAGCAAATGTTAAAGGTGTTTATCATCACTAAACCAGCCTTAAAAGAGATGTTAAAGAGACTTTTTTAAGCGGAAAAGAAATGGTCCTAATTAGATGTAAGGAAATTATGAGTAAAAACATGTAACATATGACCGAATATACATAAAATGTGGAGAGGGAGTAAAAACAAAAGTTTTTTGTTTGTTTTTAGAATGTGTTTGAGCTTAAATAATCATCTTAGTACAGGCTATTGTATACTTAGGGTGTTCTTTTTTTTTTTTTTTTTTTTAACATTTATTTATTTTTGAGACAGAGAGAGACAGAGCATGAATGGGGGAGGGTCAGAGAGAGAGGGAGACACAGAATCTGAAACGGGCTCCAGGCTCTGAGCAGTCAGCACAGAGCCCGATGCGGGGCTCGAACTCACATACCGCGAGATCGCGACCTGAGCCGAAGTCGGCGCTTAACCGACTGAGCCACCCAGGCGCCCCAACTTAGGGTGTTCTATGTGAACCTTGTGGTAACCACAAACCCAACACTTATAATAGATATACACAGAGAAAAAATAAATAAAAATAAAGCCAAACACAACACTACAGAAACTCATCAATCACAAAGAAAGAGAAAAAGAGGAAAAAATACAAAAACAACCAGAAAACTATTAACAAAATGGCAATAAGTACATACCTATCAATAATTACTTTAAATGCAAATGGCCTAAATGTTCCAATCAAAAGATATAGGGTTGCAGAATGAATAAAAAAACAAGACTCATTTATATGCTGCCTATGAGAGACTCACCTCAGACCTAAAGACCCAAACAGACTGAAAATGAAGGAATGCAAAACTATTTACCATGTAAATGGAAGCAAAAAAAATAAAAAAAATAAAAAAGCTGGGGTAGCAATAGTCAAAACAGACAAAATAGACTTTAAAGCAAAGACCACTGAAGAGAAAAAGAATACATAATGATAAAGTGATCAATCTTATAAGAAAATATAACAATTGTAAATACTTATGCTCCCAATATTGGAGCCCCTAAATACACAAAGCCAGTATTAACAAATGTAAAGAGACAAAGTGATGAGAACATAATAATAGTATGGGGAATTTAATACCTCATTTACCTCAATGCATAGATCATCAATAAGGAAACAAAATCAATTTGGAAACAGTGTCTTTGAATGACACATTAGATCAAATGGGCCTAACAGATATATACAGAATTTTCCATCCAAAAACAACAGGATACACATTCTTTTCAAGTGCATGTGGAACATTCTCTGGAATAGATCACCTGTTAGGCCACAAAACAAGCCTCAATAAACTTAAGGAGACTGAAATCATTCCATGCATCTTTCTTGACCACAACAGTTTAAAAATGAAATTCAAGAAATAAACTGAGAAAAAAAAAAACACAAAACACAAACACATGGAGACTAGAAAACATAATGCTAAACAAACTCATCAACAAAGACATCCAAGAAATAAAAATGTACATGAAGACAAACAAAATGAAAACAAAACAGTCTAAAATCTTTGGGATGCAGCAAAAGCAGTTCTAAGAGGAAAATATAAAGCAACACAGGCCTACTGCAAGAAACAAGAAAAACCTCAAATAAACAATGAACTCTTACACCTAGAAAAAGGAAGAAAAACAAAGCCCAAGGTGAGGAGGAAATAATAAAGTTTGAGCAAAAATAAATGATATAGGGATTAAAAAAAATGGGAAAAAAATGAAACCAAGAGCTGATTCCTTGAAAATATAAACAAAAGTGGTAACTCTAAAACTATATGTCAACAACCTGGACAACCTAGAAAAAATGAAAAAAAATTCCTACCAGCAATCTTCCAAAACTGAATCAGGAAGAAATAGAAAATCTGAACACACCAATTACTAGTAATGCAATTAAACTAGTAATTAAAAAAAAAATCAAAAAATGAAAATCCAGGACCAGATGGATTCATAGATGAATTATACCAAACATTTAACAATACCTATCCCTCTCAAACTATTCCAAAAAATATATGAGGAAAGAAAGCTTCTAAATACATTCTACAAGGCCAACATCACGCTAATACCAAAACCAGACAAAGACACCATAAAAAGAGAACTATAGGTCAATATCACTGATAAGCATAGATGCAAAAATCCTCAACAAAAATTAGAAAATACATTCAACAATATATTAAAAGTATCATTTACCATAATCAAGTAGGATTTATTCCAGGGATAGAAGGATGGTTCAATATTCACAAATCATTCAACATGATACATCACATCAAAAAAACAGACAAAAATATGATCACCTGAATAAATGCAGAAAAACCACTTGACAAGTCCAATGCCCGTTCATGATAAAAACTCTCACCTAAGTAGGTTTAGAGGAAACATACCTCAACATAATAAAGGCCATATATGAAAAATCCCAGAGTTAACAATATCCTCAATGGTGAAAAACTGACAGCTTTTCCTCTATTATCAGGAAGAAAACAAAGATGTCCACTCTTACCACTTTTATTCCATAGTCCTGGAAGTCCTAGCAAGAGCAATCAGACAAGAAAGAAGAAAAACTTTCATTATTTGCAGTTGACATGGTACTCTATGTAGAAAACCCTAAGGACTCTAACAAAAAAATATTAGATATAATAAATAAACTCAGTGAAGTTGTGGGATACAAAATTCATACCCAGAAATCAGTATCATTTCTACATACTAGTAATGAAGTACCAGAAAAAGAAAATAAGAAAACAATCCTATTAACAGGTACATCAAAAATAATAAAATACCTAGAAATAAACTTAACAAAGGAGAGGAAATACCTGTACTCTAGAAAGTAAAATACACTCATGAAAGATATTGAGTATGACACAAATGGAAAGATATTCCATGCTAACAGATTGGAAGAATACTGTCAAAATGTCCCTATTACCCAAAGCAATCTACAGATTCATTACAATCCCTATCAAAATACTAATAGCATTTTTCACAGAATTAGAATACTAAAATTTGTATGGAACCACAAAAGACCCCAAGCAGCCAAAGTAAATTTGAGAAAGAAGGAACAAAGCTAGAGCTATCACAAGCCCAGACTTCAAGATCTACTACACAGCTTTAGTAGTCAAAACGGCATAGTACTAGCACAAAAATAGACTCAAAGATCAAAGGAAAACAAAACAGAGTCTATGACAAAGGAGGCAAGAGTACACAATGGGGAAAAGACAGTCTCTTCAATAAACAGTGCTGGGAAAACTGAACAAACACATGCAAAATAATGAAACCAGACCACTTTTTAACACCATATACAGAAAAAAACAAAAAACAAAAAACAAACTCATAATGTGTTAAAAACCTTAATGTAAGACCTGAAACCATAAAAATCCTAGAAGACAACACAGGTAATAATTTCTCTGACATCAGCCATAGTAGTATGTTTCTAGGTATGTCTCCTAAGACAAGGAAAACAAAAGCAAAAATAAACTATTGGGACTATATCAAAATAAAAATCTTTTTCACATTACAGGGGCACCTGGGTGGCTCAGTCAGTTAAGTGTTCAACTTTTGATTTCAGCTCAGGTCATGATCTCACCGTTTGGGAGTTCGAGCCCTGGGCCTGGCTCTGTCCAGACAGCATGGAACCTGCTTGGGATTCTGTGTCTCCCTCTCTCTCTGCCCTTCACCCACTTGTATTCTCTCTCTCAAAAATAAATAAATAAATAAATAAATAAATAAATAAATAAATAAATAAATAAATAAGCAAGCAAGCAAGCATTAGGGGCACTTGGGTGGCCCATTCGGTTAAGCGTCCGACTTTGGCTCAGGTCATGATCTTGTGGTTTGTTAATTCAAGGCCTGCGTCGGGCTCTGTGCTGACAGCTCAGAGTCTGGAGCCTGCTTCTGATTCTGTCTCCCTCTCTCTCTGCCCCTCCCTTCTCATGCTCTGTCTCTCTGTCTCAAAAATAAACAAAATATTTTAAAAAAAATTTTAAATAAATAAATAAGCATTAAAAAAAGGCATAAATAAATGGATAAGAGGTACACTGTTGTGTAGATTCTATGAAATTGTTATAACGTTTTCCAGCACAATTTTTGTAAATTTTATAGGGAATTGTAAGGCCCTGGCTCCTGGAGAAGATCAAGCTTAGAGGATCTTCCTCTTTAAATATCAAGATTTATTAGGAAACAAATATATTTAAGCTAAGGTAGTCTTTTTTTTTTAATTTTTTTTTTCAACGTTTTTATTTATTTTTGGGACAGAGAGAGACAGAGCATGAACGGGGGAGGGGCAGAGAGAGAGGGAGACACAGAAGTGGAAACAGGCTCCAGGCTCCGAGCCATCAGCCCAGAGCCTGACGCGGGGCTCGAACTCACGGACCGCGAGATCGTGACCTGGCTGAAGTCGGACGCTTAACCGACTGCGCCACCCAGGCGCCCCTAAGCTAATGTAGTCTTGAAACAGGAAAAGACAAAGAAAAGATCAAAGAAAAATCTATTAGTTGAATAACATGTAATATGTAACAAAAGAATCATTGTAAATGATATCATCATTAATAAATGTGAAAAGAAGAGAGTATTTAATTGGTGGTGATGGGACAATTCATTATTCACATAGAAAAAAGAAAATGAAATTAGATCTCTAGTTCATGAGATCCACAATAATCAACTTCAGATAAAGACTTAAGTATAAAACAAAAACTATAAAAACTGTATAAGACAGGGTCACCTGGGTGGCTCAGTCGGGTGGGCGGCCGACTACAGCTCAGGTCATGATCTTGCAGTCTGTGAGTTCAAGCCCACGTTGGGCTCTGTGCTGAGAGTTCAGAGACTGGAGCCTGCTGTGTCTCCCTCTCTCTCTGCCCCTTCCCTGCTTGCTCTCTGTCTCACTCTCTCTCTCTCTCTCAAAAGAATATACAATTAAAAAAATACTTTGTAAGACAAAAGAACATCTTACTGGCCTTGGCACAGAAACATTATTCAAACATAAAGTTGACTAACTGGACATTAAAATTGGAACTTTTCATCAAAAACTGCATTTAAAAATGTGAAAAGAGAAAACAAAAATCAGGAGAATAAATTTCCATCACATAGAGTTGAAAAATGATTATTATCCAGAATATATTTTAATGTATAAAACATATGTTTCATATAATGCCTATAAACAATGGCCAAACAAGGAAAATAAATGAAAGATACTCACAACTCATTACTAAATAGAAATTTGTAAAATAAAACGGTAATAGATAACTCTTATATTAATAAAACTGGCAATGTCTGACAATACCAAAAATGTTGGGAATATAGAACATAGTTAACTATGTATACTGCTAGTGGAATAAATTGATGTAATTATTTTGGAAACAAATTTGACATTATGTTGTAAAGTCATACATTCAAATACTAAATGCCAGCAACTGTACCTCTAGACAAATTACTGCAAATGCACACTAGAAAACCTAGAATATTCCAAGCAGCATTATCTATATCAATAGAAAATGGGAACTGTCCATAATACAGGAAGATATACAATTAATCAGAATGTATTCATATTACATAATAAAATGGCAACAAATAAAATAATAGCAATCATATGAAATTTAGAAACAATGTGTAATAAAAATATCCAAAACTTCATAAAGTATGAGAACACTTTTAAAAGTTCAAAATAAAGGGCACGTGGGTGGCTCAGTCAGTTGAGTGTCCAACTTCAGCTCAGGTCATGATCTCACAGCTTGTGAGTTAGAGACCTGCATCAGGCTCTGTACTGACAGCTCAGAGCCTAGAGCCTGGAGCCTGCTTCAGATTCTGTGTCTCCCTTTCTCTCTGTCCCTAACCCACTCGCATTCTGTCTCTGTCTCTCTCAAAAATAAACAAACATTAAAAAAATAATAATTAAAAATAAAAATAAAAGCTCAAGTAAAATAATATATTATGCAAAAATGCATACATATAGTAATTACATACCTATAGCACACAAATAAAATCGCTAACTATAAAAATTCAAGTACTTTTCATTACGATGCAAGACATATAAGTGAATGGGAAAGACTAATAGGTAGCAGTAATAATTGTAGCTTCATTGATAAATTTTTATTATGCTTCATAACTTCTAAATTTGTGACATATTTTGTTCAAGTAATACATGCTTGTTCTAAGATTCCCAAAAGCAAAACAAAAACTTATCAATTATAGTTACTTTTGTTTTTGTTGTGTGTGTGTGTGTGTGTGTGTGTGTGTGTTTTAACAAAAATCACAGAGCTCTATCACTGAGATATACCTAGAAAACTATGGCTGTGGAAGTAACATACTGTGCATTCAATAATAGGTGATAGTTCATTTATTTTATATGAATTAAAGATTTTAGTTAAAATTAATGAAATGCACAGTATGTAGAGAGAGACTAAAAGAGAGTGCTTGCAATTAAATTTCAGTTACAAATTATATTCCTTAAGTTAATATCCCATGTCACTTGGTCAACTTCACTGGTTTCGGCTCTTGAGTTAGAAGAACGCTCCTTTCCAAATAAAAACTTTCCAGGTCAGCAAAATGTCCAAATCATCTCTTTCACTTTATGTGCCTTTTTAAAACTTTTCTCTTTGAATCAAGGGCACGTCTTTGTTCCAGATTTAAGGAGCAGATGAAATATATTCTAATAGATTCGTATCATAAATCTCTAGTGTCTAAGTAGACCAGAAGAAACATCTATCTGTCCTGATCAGTATCTCCAGAGGCTATTATATTCCCATTTAAAAAAAAAAAAAAATTGTCATCTGTGTAGAGCCCATCTCTGTCTCTAACTTGTCAGTTCAAGAACATTAGAAAATGTCTTTAGTTTTGCTCATTAAGATGTATATCTTTTATGCCCCAAGATAACCATTAATATTCAAAAAATACAGGGAAATGCCTTAAGGCAGGTGCTTAAACTAGAGAATAGTACTATGCCAAACACTTGGAGCTTCCCAATTACTACTGGACCCTATTTCCATCTGGCAACTGATGGTTATATCACAACACAAGTGCCATTTTGAGGCTCAAGTAAGCAACCTCAATATAACTGCTCATTGAGGGATGCCTTTGTAGTCCTACAGGAATGCAAGATATGGATGATTGCTCCTCAGAAGAATAACTGTTGACAGGGTTGGGGAAACAACTCATGAATGATGAACTGAGAAAGCGTCCAACTGTTCATGCAGACCTGTAAATGTGCCACATCACAAACTTAGGAAGGATTACAGCAATTTCCCTGTGTCCTGTTATTTGCCTCTGACCAAGAATGACAGACATGCAGTGTCACTAGGTATAGTCTAGATTCATATATCCTGATTTTTTAACTCCATTAAGAGGTATCATCATAAAGAGTTAGCAAATCTTGAACCTGTTACATCTAGAACACGACTCCCTTTTTGCAAAATTAATGATTAAAAAATAACTCTATGAATATTTAAAACCAAGGAAAAACCTACCAAGAGTTCATCATTATACTTCTGCTTAGCCTTCTAATCCCCAAGGCTAACAGCATGTACAATGACTTGATTAGGGCTCACAATATATATATATTTTTAAATCAGTCTTCCCCTATATGTGAATTTCTGCAAATATAAGCATATAATAGGTACACCTTGGGCTGCTTTAATTGTAGAACACATTTACATAATAACAGAAAAATAACATACTGTGAACAAGAAGAACATACTTCATTCCTCTGATACTTCCCTCCCTGGTAACCAGAGCTATACCATTCAGAAAAGGGAAACTATGATGCCTCAAGAAAGAGGATTAAAATACATGCAAGAACGGAATAGTTTGCTATTTAACAGAGTAATCTCATTCTGTTAGGTATTTGGTACTTCTGCCACTATAAATTGTTCATCACATTTGCTCAAATATCACAATATACACTTTAATTTAGTAGTTTAAAATTTGGCAGTTAAATAACACCATCAGTATATGACCAGTTTTATTTCCTCTAACCCTACATATTGTGTCACCCACCTCATTTAGTTTTTATATGCAGGTGATCTTGGTTAGTCATTAATGAGCTACCTTACTTATCCATCTGTATCTCTCATTGCCTTCAACAGTGACAAACTACTACTACGACAATTATTGCTACTACGACTTCTACTTCTTGCTGGAAGCCGAGCTATCCCAGCCTGAGTGGCAGGGCCCGGGCTGTGGACGGATTGGTCACTGCAGCCCCGCCCACCGACAGTGAAGCTTCTTGTACTCCCGCTTTTAGGTAATTTGGCCTTAATGAAGTACCTGGGGTATTGTCTGTTGGGGAATTGCCTTTGGCAGGCCCCCTAGGAAAAGAACCATTAGGGAAGAAAATAAGGTTCCACAAGAAACTGTGTGGCCTTCCGTTTAGCCCTTGTCATCCCCTATGGAGACTCCTCTACTTACAGGAAGGATAGCCTCATACATTTGCCAGCAAAGAGGGCCTGTGAAGGAGAGACATATGGATTTGAAAGCCGCACTCTGGCAACTAAGGAGTGTATTTCTGGGCACAGGTGACTTCAACCCCTAGGCCCACCTGGCCCCCAGGAGGCATTCCAGATGATGACTGAACCTAGTCAGTTAAGGTACAGAATGATTCATTCGTTCCTAGGTGCATTGTCTCTCTGAGAATGTATGAGGCATGGATTTCTAAGGCTTTTTCCACCCCTTTCTGGCACCTGGGACCAAGGCAAACACATTGTTCTTCTGGCTTCATGAGGTTAGGAGGTCATATCCCTGTAACTGTTCCACTTGAGGTGTTGAGAAAAGGAGGGCCTTTCATGAGAAGAGCAAAGCAAATGCTTTGTAGATTATAGATAAACTCAGATGCATAATGGAATAATGTAAGAAATCAATCAATAATCAAAGGGTATGTGGGAAAATTAGGGGAAAATTGTCACGTTATTTCTTAAAGGTTGATTACACATAGGAACATTTTCAAAATTAGGTAATGTTAGAAAAACATAGATGACGTATGTCACATGGAAATCACTAGCATATATAATGCCACGTTTGCTACAATAAATAGGCCAGCTCAACGCACTGCTGTTGTCTGTGTCCATTCTTATTTTTGTTTTTTATTTTAGTTTTTTATCTCACTTTTGTTTTATTTTCGCCGGTGCCGTCCATCCTTCGGGAACCCCTGGACCTGCTGGAGCTGGACTCTGGCAACTTCTATAAGAAGACATAAAACCTACTCTCTTAAATTTTTAAATGCACAATACAGGATGTTAATATGGACACAATGTTGTATACCACATCTCTAGAACTTAATTCATTTTGTATAATTGAAACTTTAATACCTGTTGAACAGCAACTTTCAATTTCCTGTCTCAATTTCCCACTTTGCCTTCACTCTTTCCCAGATCACACTGTGGCCCTTACATTTTACCACCTTCTTTGTTTCTTTCCTATTTTATCCACCTGACTCCTGTCAAATTTATTGCATTTTTTCTTCCTTTAACTCTCAAATTCCAGATAATGATCAAATTCTACACATGGATAATATTTAAAATGCCAAAAGAAGTCTTGCACTCTAAAAAGAAAATCATTATATAATAAAGTGATTTTATTTTCTGCACTTTAAACATTTTTATAATATCAGTATTTTATGAGGACCTCTCTGTTAAGGAGGAAAGAACATAGTATGCTATCTAATACATTTCTCATCATTCAGCCTATTAAACAGGTTTTATATCTAAATTGTTTCCTTTTTTAATGTTTATTTTTGAGAGGGAGAGAGGGTGGGGGGGAAGGGCAGAGAGAGGGAGACACAAAACTAGAAGCAGGCTCCAGGCTCTGAGCTGTCAGCACAGAGCCCGACACAGGGCTGGAACCCAGGAACCGTGAAATCATGACCTGAGCCAAAGTCTGGCGCTTAACCGACTGAGCCACCCAAGGGCCCCCTAAATTAAGTTTTGATTGTTGTTTTAGCATATTTATTTTTAATATACCTTTAGTCCCTCCTATTAATTCAAGATTTTAAGCAAAATGAAATACCAATGTCTCCTAACCAGTAAGAGTATTTGGATAAAGATCTAGTTCCTGGCAGGATGAGGTAATAAAACAAGAATGGCCACAGCTCCTCCTCATCAAGGAAAAATTGAAATGCTCTGCATTTGTCTCAATTCTTAACCAGAATTTAAAAAGAAAGTGAAACCCAGTTCTGCTCTGTTAGTTGGCTGATGATAATTTTGATAAATATGATTAATATTCACCCTAAATTTAACACTAAATTTTCCAGCAGATTTATATGAGAATACATATTCAGTTATTTTTAAGTATATTTGAAAATAAATAGTACATAATTTAAAACTATGGAATATTTAGGAACTTCACAGAGAAATCATTTCTACTTATTTTCAAAAGAAAACCATAATCCTTAAATCTGTTGCTGAAAAGTTAAAATGTAACACAAACACCCATCTAATCCACCTACCAATTTGAGAAAATGATTGAATCATACACACTTGAAACTCAAAGGTCCTAGTAAAGATAACATTTCCTAGAAAAAATTCTTAAATCACATCTTCTAGGTTAGCTTTAAGAATGTTCCTCTTTTCCCTGATATCCTGTTTGACATGGTCTTCCAAGAAAACAAGGTATTTGGACTAAATAACTTATGTAGAAAGTAACTTCACAATGAAAAGATATCGGTTACCATATATTTATATATGTGAGTTATGCTTTAATGTCTCAACTTAGAAATCCATGTTCATTAAGGTTTATAAAAATTTTTTAAATGTTTATTAATATTTGACAGAGACAGCACGAGTGAGCATGAGTGGGGGAGAGGCAGAGAGAAAGAGGAAGACACAGAATCCTATCAGCACAGAGCCTGATGCAGGGCTCAAACTCACAAACCATAAGATCATAACCTAAGCTGAAGTCGGATGCTTAACTGACTGAGGCACCCAGGCATCTCTAAATATTTCTTAATGGATCATAATTTTATGATATATTTAATAATTAATAGTGACAAGTCAGACTTTGCTTAATCATTTTTAAGTATTCAATTGGTAAATTAAATGTAACATGAATTTACAAAAATAACGCATTTATCAAAAATGCTTTCCTCTGTAACTTTGTATGTTTGCTGTTACTGTGGATGTTTCTAGCAAAGTGCCAAATTATAGTAACTTAGCTACTTTATTTGATATAACAATGATCTTTCAATATAATTAAAGAAATGTAAATGTATATATTTTATCAGTTTAACAAATGATAAATTTTCTGTAATTGCCAGGTATATACATCAGGAATTAAAACTAATGATCATAACATAAACTGTGATCTCTTTTCTTGTGAAAATTTAGGTGGTCATGACAGCACTAATTTATCAGGACTATAATCCATCTTGTCTGCAAAAATGAACAGAATTTCAGTAAGGAAAAAACTTATTGTTTGAATGTAGGAAAATATATTCCCTTAAGTTTTCAAAATATGCTTGTAAAGACTTGAATTTGGGGTCCAGAGAAGCACACTTTTAAATCTTATATCTACTACTTACATGTAATGTAATCTGGGTAAATTGTTTCAACATCCTCCTCCAAAAAAAAAATGGCAGTCAAAATATGTAGTGTAGATTATCATAAGAATTATATGAAAAAAAAAATTCTACATAAAGGACAAAGACACTATCTGGCTAATAGTGATAGCTCCAAAAGTATTAACCAATTTTCCTTCTTCCTTTATCATAACTGCAAATAACCAAATGTCTAAATATTGACATCTCTCATAAAAGAAGAAAAACTGTGGTGAATATACAGAAAATTCACCAATTTAAATTTTTAAGTGTACAATTCAGTGGCGTTAAGCATATTTACATCATGCAACCATCAATACTACCGATCTCCATAGCTTTCATCATCTCAAACTGGGAACTATACACATTAAAATGTGACTCCCCATCCCCCACCTGCCCCTAGCTCCTGGTTATCAATATTCTGTTTCCTCTATGAATTTGATTATTCTATTTACTTCATATACGTAGACCCATACAACACTTGTCCTTTCACGTCTGGCCTGTTTTACTCAGCATAATGTTTTGAAGGTTCATCCATATTGTAGCATGTATCAGAATTCCATTCTTTTTAAAGGCTGAATATTATTCCATTGCATATATATATATATATATATATATATATATATATATATATCATATTCTGTTTATCCATTCATCCTTCAATAGACATTTGGGTCATTCTTACCTTTTGCATATTGTGAAAAAGGCTGCTGTAAACACAGTGTACAAACATCTGTCTGAGAATTTGCTTTCTGTTCTTTGGGATTTATACCTAGAAGTGGGATTGCTGAATCATGTAAGTTATTTGAAGAAACACCAGACCATTTTCCACAGTAGCTACACCACTTTAAATCCTACCAGTAATTGCATATCCTTGCCAACAGTTCTGTTTTTATGGGTTGTTTTTTTGGCTCTTTTGATAATAGTCATCCTTTTAATATGAAATGATATTTTATTTTGGTTTTGGTTTCCATTGCTATTGGTATATCTTCTTCAGATAATGTATATTCAAGTCCTTTGCCTTTTTTTAAAATTGGGTTGTTTCTAGCATTGAGTTTCAGGAGTTGTTTACATATTCTTGATAGGAATCTCTTATCTGATATAGTATTTGCAAATGATTTATTTTGTGGGTTGCCTTTCACTCTTTTGATGTAAAAAAAAAAGTTCATTTTGATAAAGTCCATTTTATCTAGGTTTTTTTTTTTTTGCTTTTGTTGCCTGCACTTTTAACATCATATCCAAGAAATAATTGCCAAATTGAATGAATCCTATACCCTGCATTTTCTCTTAACAGTTCTATAGCTTTAGCTCTTATGTTTAGCTCTTTGACCCACTTTAAGTTAATTTTTTGCATATGGTGTGAGGTGAGCACCCAACTTTATTCTTTTGCATATGTATATCCAAGTTTTTTTAGCACTATTTTTTTTTTTAACGTTTATTTATTTTTGAGACAGAGAGAGACAGAGCATGAACGGGGGAGGGGCAGAGAGAGAGGGAGACACAGAATCGGAAGCAGGCTCCAGGCTCTGAGCCATTAGCCCAGAGCCCGATGCGGGGCTCAAACTCACGGACCCCGAGATCGTGACCTGAGCCGAAGTCGGACGCTTAACTGACTGAGCCACCCAGGCGCCCCTAGCACTATTTGTTAAAAGACTAAACTTTCCCTGTTGAATGAACTTGGCCACACTGTTGTAGATTATTTGATCATATATGTAAGAATTCATTTCTGGGATTTCTATTTTATTCTGTTATCTATATGTCTATCATATATATGCCAGTGACATAATCTGATTATTGCAGATTCTAAGTAAGTTTTAAAATCAGATCATGTGAGTCTTTCAACTCTGTTCTTTTTCAAGATTGTCTTTTCTATTGGCAATTATGTAGAATACAAATTTTTTATATATTTTTCTATTTTTGCAAAAAATATTGCAATGGGACTTTAAAAGGAATGACATTGAATCTACAGATCACTTTGGGTGATACTGATATCCTAACTATATTATGTCTTCCAATCCATAAACATAAATGTCTTCCCATTTACTTATGTGTTTAATTTCTTCCAGCAACATTTTTTAGTTTGCAGTATACCAGTATCACTTCTTTGGCTAAGTTTATTCCTAAGTGTTTTATTCTTTTTGATGCTATTGTAAAATGGCTTTTTAAGAATTTTCCTTTCTGTGTTGTTCATGGTTAGCACATAGAAACATAACTGATTGTGTGTTTAACTTGTGTTCTGAAATGTCAAATTAATTTATTAGCTATACCAATTGTTTTGTGGAATCTTTAGAGTTTTCTACATTTAAGCTCATGTCATTTGCAAATAGATAATTATTACTTCTTCCTTTCCAATGTGGATACCATTTATTTTTAGTCATTCCTTCATTGTCTAACTGTTCTGGCTAGAACTCCCAATACTATATAGTAAAGAAGTGGCTAAACCAGGAATCTTGGTTTTATTCTTGATCATCAAGAAAAATCTTTCAGTATTTCACCATTGAGTATAGTACTTCAGGATTCTCCTATATTTCCATTATTATGTTGAAGATGTTTTCCCTTCTATCCATCCTTTGTTGAGTGTTTTTTATCATAAAACATTTCCAAATTTGGTCAGATGCTTTTTCTGCATCAATTGATATGATCATGTTTTGTCCTTCATTCTGTTAATGTGGTATATTACTTTATTAATTTATTTTTAGTTGAACCATTCTTGAATTCCAGAAATAAATACCATTCAGTCATGGTATACAATCCTTTTAATATTCTGCCAAATTCAGTTTGCTAATTCAAACCAAAGTATATTGAAGATTTTTTTGTGTGTTGGTTTGCAATTTTTTTTTCTGTAGTGTCTTCATTTGGCTTTCATAGTAGAGTAATATTAGCCTCATAAATGAATTAGGAGATGTTCCCTCTTCTTCAAAAATTTGGAAGAGTTTCAGAAGAATTTTTTTTTTCCTTAAATGTTTGGGGAGGAGGAGCCAACATGATGGAGAAGTAGGGAGATCCGAACTTCCCTTGTCTCTCAAAGAAAGAAGTGCTGAAGCCAAAAGACTTTGAACCCCAAGAATCTGGGAGGAAAAGAGACAGTCGTGCTTCCAGGGACCCACCAGGACAACCTGATGGGCCATAGGTGGGTGATTGCGAACTGGGAGAGATAAAACAAACAGAGGGGAGGGATCCACTTCTGCAGAGAAACAAAGGGAAGAGAAAGAGAGGCCAGGGAAGCAAAGGACTGTATCTAGACAAAAGAAAAACCTCAGACCAGGACGGAGAAAGAATCTCTAACTGCGGGGCTATCTCCAGACTGGAGCAGGCTGTCCAAACATGCACCCGGGAGGAAGGGAAGCCCTCCCCAGGCTCAGTGACTAGGTCAGAGAGGATCCCCTCCCTGGAGTGCTATGGGGCAGAACAAAGCCTGCCTGCGACTGCTATGCAGGGACCACGTATCAGGCAGCAGGGAGCTGTGCTTCCCCAGTATCTGGGCACGTAGAGCAAGAGTTTAAATCCCTGCCAAGCGCCAGGTACCGGAGTCAGCGAAGCGAGACAAACCACCTTGTTCATGTTTGCAGCACAGTGAGGATGGCTCGAACAGGCTGGTTTGGGACACTGGGTCTGTGGAGTAAAGACTGGGAGGTTGCCATTTTACTCCCCACCACCACCAAGGTGGGACCTCAGGGATGGGAGGGCGGACCCACATTGGAGGAGGGCCAGCCCACATTGGAGGAGGGCTGCCTACAACAAACCATGCCCTTCTGTACCTGGTAACTGCATATTTACTGGAGCAGGACAGACGCTGAGGATCCAGATGGCCCCTTCTCCAGACCAGCACTGCTGCACTGCCTGGTTTAATTCTCAGACAATTCTTATTATATGGATATATTTCTCCCTTCCTTTTGTCCTACTTACCTTTTCTCTCCTCTAGTCTGGTTACTCTGGTTGTTGGTTTGTTTAAGCAGACATGTTTAATCCACTCTTGATACATGTTCCACACCTCCTTTATTTTCCTTTCTCTCTCTCTGGATTAAGCTGTTTAGTTTCTCTGGTCAATTTTTATTCTTTGTTTTTCTCTGCCCCTGTTATTTCTCTCTTTTTATGGGATAAGGCCTCTTTCATCAGCACCTCCACCAGCTTGTTGTTTACTTGTAGCTGGTGTTTCTGTTTTTTTGTTTTGTTTTTTGTTTGTCTGTTTTCTTTTCCAGGGCTACTTCAACTAACAAATCAAAGCACATCTTGTGGAGGGTCCAAAACATTGCTCTGAGTAGGGAAATAAAGCAACCAAGGTCACAACAATGGAGAACAAGTAACACTCTCCAAAAAAAACACCTCGTGAAGGGCCAGGCCCTGGACAGTGTATGACCCCTATTTAATATAGTAGAGCTCACAGGTGCAGGGCACATAAAAAGCTTTTAAAACACATAAGGGACAGAAAACTAGCCAAAATGATGAAACAGAAGAATTCTCCTCAAAAGAAACAGAAGAATTCTCCTCAAAAGAAATTCCAGGAGGAAATGACAGCTAAAGAATTGATCAAAACAGATATAAACAATATAACTGAACAAGAATTTAGAATAATAGTCTGGGGAAGGAAGCAAACATTGAAATCCAGAAGGCACAGAGAACTTTCTTCAGATGTAACTTGAATAGATCTTCTGCACAACCTATCATAGTGAAACTGGCAAATACAAAGATAAAGAGAGAATTCTGAAAGCCGCTAGGGATAAACAGGCCTTAACATACAAGGGTAGACACATAAGGGTAGTAGCAGACCTATCTACTGAAACCTGGCAGGCCAGAAAGAAGTGGCAGGATATTTTCAATGTGATGAATGGGACAAATATGCAGCCTAGAAACCTTTATCCAGCAAGCCTGTCATTGTCATTCAGAATAGGAGAGATACAGGTTGTCCCAAACAATCAAAAACTGAAGGAAGTCAGCTTAAAGGGGACTCTGTAACTGAATTATTGAAAGGACCACAAAGGATAAGAGACATCACTACAAGCATGAAACCTACAGATAACCCAATGATTCTAAACCCATATCTTTTAATAATAATACTGAATGTAAATGGACTAAATGCTCCAATAAAAAGATATAGGGTAACAGAATGGATTAAAAAAAAAGACCCATCTATTTGCTGTCTACAAAAGACCCATTTAGACCTGAAGACACCTTCATATTGAAAGTGAGGGCATGGAGAACCATCTGTTATGCTACTGGAAGTCAAAAGAAATCTGGAGTAGCCATACTTATATCAGACAAACTAGATTTTAATGTAAAAACTGTAACAGGAGATGAAGAAGGGCATCATATAATAATTATGGGGTCTATCCATCAAAGAGCTAACAATTTTAAATGTCTTGAACAAATTTGGGAGCACCCAAATATATACAATAATCAATCACAAACATAAGCAATCTTATTGGTAATAATGTGGTAATTTCAGGGGACTTTAATACTCCACTTACAACAATGAACAGATCACCTTGACAGAAAATCAATGAAGAAAAAATGGCCCTGAATAATACACTAACCCGATGGACTTGACAGATATATTTAGAACTTTTCATCCTAAAGCAGCAGAATATACATTCTTCTGGAGTGCACATGGAACATTCTCCAAGATAGATAACATACTAGGTCACAAAACAGCCCTAATAAATATAAGCGAATCAAAATCATACCATACACACTTTCAGATCACAATGCTATGAAACTTGAAATCAACCCCAGGAAAAAGTTTGGAAAACCTCCAAATGCATGGAGGTTAAAGAACATCCTACTAAAGAACAAATGGGTCAACCAGGCAATTAAGGCAGAAATTTAAAAAATACATGGAAACAAATGAAAATGAAAACACAACCATCCAAATCCATTGGGATACAGCAAAAGCAGTCCTAAGAGGAAAATACATTGTAATCCAGGCCTATCTCAAGAAAGAAACAAACAAACAAAAAAATCCCAAATACAAAATCTAACAGCACAGCTGAAGGAATTAGAAGCAGAACAGCAAAGAAACCTCAAACCCAGCAGAAGAAAAGAAATAATAAATATCAGAGCAGAAATAAACAATATATAATCCAAAAAAAAAAAAAAACAAAAAACAAAAAACAAAAACAGTAGAACAGGTCAATGAAACAAAGAGTTGGTTTTTTGAAAAAATAAACAAAATTGATAAACCTCTAGCCAGGCCTCTAAAAAAGAAAAGAGAGAGGACCCAAACAGATAAAATCATGAATGAAAATGGATGTATTACAACCAATCCCTCAGAAATACAAGCAATTATCAGAGAATACAACAAAAAATTACATGCCAACAAACTGGACAACCTGGAAGAAATGGACAAATTCCTAGACATTCATACGCTACCAAAACTCAAATGGGAAGAAATAAAAATTTGAATAGACCCATAACTAGTGAAGAAAATGAGTCAGTTATCAAGAATCTCCCAACAAATAAGAGTCCTGGAACAGATGACTTCCCTGGGAAATTCTACCAGACATTTAAAGCAGAGATAATACCTATCCTTCTAAAGCTGTTCCAAAAAATAAAAATGGAAGGAAAACATCCAGACTCATTCTGTGAAGCCCCCACTACTTTGATTCCCAAACGAGACAGAGACCCCATGAAAAAAGGAGAATTACAGGCCAACATCCCTGATGAACATGGATGTAAAAATTCTCAACAAGATGCTAGCTAATCGAATTCAACAACATATAAAAAGAATTATTCACCATGATCAAGTGGGATTCATTCCTGGGCTGCAGGGCTGATATAATAGTCACATCAATCAATATAATACATCACATTAATAAAAGAAAGGATAAGAACCATAGGATCCTATCAATAGATGCAGAAAAAGCATTTGACAAAATACAGCATCCTTTCTTAACAAAAGCCCTCAAGAAAGTTGGGATAGAAGGAACATACTTAAACATCATAAAAGCCATATATGAAAAGCCCAAGCTAATATCTTCAGTGGGGGAAAAACTGAGCTGAGATTAGGAACACGACAGGGATGTCTACTCTCACCACTGTTGTTTAACATAATGTTGGAAGTCCTAGCATCAGCAATCAGACAACAAGATGAAATAAAAGGCATAAAAATTGGCAAAGAAGTTAAACTTTCACCTTTTGCAGATGACATGGTATTCTACATGGAAAACCTAAAAGACTCTACCCAAAGACTGATAGAAATGATACGTGAATTCAGCAAAGTTACAGGGTACAAAATCAATGTACAGAAATCAGTTGCATTTTTATACATCAATAATGAAGCAACAGAAAGGGGAATAAAGAAACTGATCCCATTTACAATTGCACCAAGAACCATAAATGCCTAGGAATAAACCTAACCAAAGATGTAAAAGATCTGTATGCTGAAAACTACAAAAAGCTTATGAAGGAAACTGAAGAAGACACAAAGAAATGGAAAAAACATTCCATGCTCATGGATTGGAAGAATAAATATTGTTAAAATGTCAATACTACCCAAAGCAATCTACACACTCAGTGCAATCCCAATCAAAATTGCGCTGGCATTCTCCTCAAAGCTAGAACAAACAATCCTAAAATTTGTAGGGAACCACAAAAGACCCAGAATAACCAAAGTAATATTGAAGAAGAAAACCAAAGCGGGAAGCATCAGAATCCCAGACTTGTGCCTCTATTACAAAGCTGTAATCATCAAGACAGTATGGTATTGACACAAAAACAGACACATAGACCAATGGAATAGAGATAAATGTATGGCCAACTAATCTTTCACAAAGCAGGGATAAGTATCCAGTAGAAAAAAGACAGTCTCTTAAGCAAATGGTGCTGGGAGAACTGGACACCAGCATGTAGAAAAATGAGACTAGACCACTTGCTTACACCATACACAAAAGTAAACTCAAAATGGATGAAAGACCTAAATGTGAGACAGGAAACCATCAAAACCCTAGAGGAGAAGGCAGGCAACAACCTCTTTGACCTCAGCCGCAGCAATTTCTTACTTCACACATCTCCAAAGGCAAGGGAATTAAAAGCAAAAATGAACTATTGGGACCTCATGAAGATAAAAAGCTTCTGCCCTGCACAGGAAACAATCAACAAAACTAAAAGATAATCGATGCAATGGGAAAATATATTTGCAAATGACATATCAGGAAAAGGGCTAGTATTCAAAAATCTATAAAGAACTCACCAAACTCCACACCCGAAAAACAAATAATCCAGTGAAGAAATGGACAGAAAACATGAGTAGACACTTTTCCAAAGAAGAAATCCAGATGACTAACAGACACATGAAAGGATGCTCAACATCATGCATCGTCAGGGAAATACAAATCAAAGCCACACTGAGATACTGCCTCACACCAGTCAGAGTGGCTAAAATGAACAAATCAGGAAACTATAGATGCTGGCGAGGATGTGGAGAAATGGGAACTCTCTTGCACTGTTGGTGGGAATGCAAACTGGTGCAGCCACTCTGGAAAACAGTGTCGAGGTCCCTCAAAAAATTAAAAATAAAACTGCCCTATGACCCAGCAATAGCACTGCTAGGAACTTACCCAAGGGATACAGGAGTGCTGATGAACAGGGGCACATGTATCCCAATGTTTACAGTGGCACTTTCAACAATAGCCAAATTATGCAAAGAGCCTAAATGTCCATCAACTGATGAATGGATAACGAAGATGTGGTTTATATATACAATGGAATACTACTTGGCAATTAATAAGAATAAAAGCATGCCATTTGCAGCAACATGGATGGAACTGGAGGGTATAATGCAAAGTGAAATAAGTCAGTCAGAGAAAGACAGATGTCATATGTCTTCACTTATATGTGGGTCTTGAGAAACTTAACAGAAGACCATAGGGGAAGGAAACGGGAAAAAAATAGTTACAGAGAGGGAGGAAGGCAAATCATAAGAGACTCTTAAATACACAAAACAAACTGAGGGTTGATGCCGGGTGGGGGGAGAGGGGAAAGTGGGTGATGGGCACTGAGGAGGGCACTTGTTGGGATGAACAGTGGGTGTTGTATGTAAGCCAATTTGACAATAATTTATATTAAAAAATAATAAAATAAATGTCTGTAGAATTCACCAGTGACCTATGTGGTTCAGTGTTCTTCTCTGTTAGGAAGGTTTTGATTACTGATTCAATCTCCTTACCAGTATAGGCCATTCAGATATTCTATTTCTGTAACTACACTTTTATGAATAAATTTTGTTCACTTAATGAGCATAAGGAGTTATGAATCGAGGGAGGACAAGAGTTGATTCTATAAAATTTACCCTCTATGATGTATTTTTCTAATAGAACTAGAGAAAGGGAAGGTAGGAAGATGATATTTTTAAGTGTCTATGATAGGGACTATTAGATATTTTACATTATTCTATTTAAAGTATCGTTTTATATTCTTATACATATTATATATATCCTATGTTATGTCTTATATGTTCTTCTAAATCCATCATACTATCTTTGTGTCTTCAAAGTTTTGTAACTCTTTCAGCCTATTTTCAAACAGGGAAAACTATCTTCACTATATTTGATAAGTTTACATATTTAATGACATGGCATATTTCAAAGCCTCCAGCATGGTCCCTAATATACAGTACTATGGACCCAACCAATTCCAGTTCTTTCTCCTTGTTTTCTTTGTATCTTAAAAATAAAGAATAAAGTAAGGATTACAAATAGCTTTAAAAGCAAAAAGTAACAGCTATGTGGCACCTTTATCTTTTTTCCTTTTATTTCAATAGTCCATCTCCTTATCTACCTAATAAGTAGTTTCATTAAAGAAGTGGCATACATTCACTTAAATGTATGGATTGATTTAAAATATTTAACTAATTTTTACCCTTCTATACATTTTTCCATAGAAATTAGAGCATTTTTCAAGGTTTCGTATATTTCTGAATAGCTAAATATATATTCAATACATATTTGATAACTAAATACCTAATATAGAAATTCCTTTGTGAGAGGAAACCTTACAAATAAACAGTTAAATATATTTCTATGAAGTTCATTTAGAAATGCTCAGTCATATAAATTCTGTTGAAATCCTTTCGTCATGACACTCATGGCTTAATTTGTTTCTAACTCACAATAAATTCAGAACACTAAAGAATAAGTTAATTACACTATTAAGTCTTTTGATCCACCCTACAATTAGGTTTTAAACTCAAATCTTAAAACAGAGGACAGCTTCTTAGAGCACTCTCTTTAGGACAAAAGGGAACAAAACTGCATTTAAAGAACACATAGAATATAGCCATGTTATGAAACTGTCCTGGAGACTAAACGAAAATAAGCCATATAATTACAAGGAAAGAATATGTTTACTATATATAAAATCATATTATTAACTTGGAAAATAGTAGAAATGGAAGTTACCTAGAGGTTCAAATTAGATTTTTAGATGGATTTAATATTTTTAAAATGCTAATGACGAGAATAAAAATGTCATACGGGACATTTGAAATGTTATTCCAGACAGTGAATAGAATTTACTGTCACAACATATCCTGAAATTAAGTAGGGCAATGCCTTTGCCATTCCTCTTAACTCTTTTATTTTTTTCCTGTGTTCTTAACAGACTCCTGTATACTTGTTCTCAAAATAGGGGCTATTCAGATGCTTCTTGGTTATCAATACAAATGAAACCCATCTATAAGATTAATTTCCAGATTATGAAAGCATTCCAATTCTTCTCAGTATCATCAAACTCCATCATTAAAATATTTGGTCCTCACAAGTGAAATGCGTAACTTGTGATAAAAAGTACTTTTAGAATAAAGGACATAATGAATTTAAAGTCCTGAATAGCAGAATATTGCTCCTATTGTATATCTGCCAAATGCTTGTTATAACTTATCTATATATGTTATAAGTGGTTATGGATATCTACTGTAAAATAATTTTTAAATTTTATTTATATGTGACATTTTAATTCTGCATGGCTGGGACTGTTAAATTGCAATGCTATAAACATTCTGATAGTTAAATAGCAAAGTTATGAACATTTTTAATAGCTGATGCCAGCCACTCCAAACACAATGCCCTCACTAATATTTTAAAATTCCAGGGATCATATATATTTCTTCCAATTACCTAGGGCCTAATTCCCACCTTTTGTTAGACTTTATCACTTCATATTTTGTACCTGCTTTAGACTTTTCCTTATTATCACACTACACATTTTAGACTTGCATGAAATATTTCACTTTGTTCATTAGAAATCTAGTTAGGTTCAGTCATTTGATTCATATATTATAGCAGCAGTGTTCTGTATAGAATACACTACTTTAAGTAGAATATCAAAGGCTAAAATAATGCCTTTATCTCCATCTTTCTCTTAAAAAGCTCCCACAATATTGTAAACCTATAAGAAGAAAACATATTTACCCTAAATACATTTATCCTAAAATAAATAGTATGAGGAATCAAATTCCTCTACCTTAAAGTTTAACAATCTAGTCAATAAAGCCTTGACTATGTTTTTTTAGTGTAATAAATATTTCTAATATTTTAGTAAATAATTATTGAATGTTAAAAATTTTATAGTAAACAATGTCTTTTTCTTTGGGCTGTTACAATCATATCCCACTTAGCTTTTTTGATTTTTGTTTCCAGGAACTTACAGAATACTAATGAGATTGGTTCACCCTGGTGCATTTTAGACTATTCTCATAGTATATCCAAACCTGATTCTCACAAAGGTACCATGATTTATATGCATAATTGACTATATACATGCTATTGCCCTCACTAGAATATATTGCCTGTCTTTTCCTGGTTTCTATTTCCACTTCAGATATTACCTGACATGTCTCTTCCACAATTTTTTCCCCTCATTAAAACTGTTTTTTGCTCTCATTAGATGGTGATCACAGTAGCAGGCATTTTATCTTGTATTTCTTTACACCAATACTTAGCTTAATACCACACAGTAGACACTCAATAAAGTTAAAGGACAATTTTTTGAATTTCATGCATTTCCCTATTATCTTCAATTACATATCAATTAATATACTGAGCTCAATGCTGAAACTGATTAAAAATATGTCTTAGATATAGTTCTTGCTAGTTATAAATTACAAAGGGACATAAGGAAGCAAAAAATCAGGTGGAAGATTTGGCTGAAAGAAAGATGATGAATGGCTTTTCTTAGTTTTTGACATAATAAACATTATGTGCTTATTCAGAGATGGAAAACTTGCTTTGAGTTTTCTGCAAAGTTAGATTCCAAGGCAGCACCATATTCCATGACTTCTTTTTTCTCTTTTTTCAAAACCCAACCTCATTAATATAATTCAGTATCTGAGCTGTAAATATTTTAAATTGAGCATTTGGGGGCTTTCAATAAATAAGTATATGCATTTAGAGTTTGTCCTTACACTTTGCTTGTATTTGGTTTAGCCTTGATCACAGCCACATCCTCAGAATAATCCTTCTTGACATTCTGAAAATCCTATGTAGGTAAGTAAACTATATATTCAGACACTTCTATTTTATAATATCTATAAAAACATATGTATTTGATAAATGTCAAATTAATAAGATTAAATCCTATTCCCCACTGTCTTATGTGAACAAATAAGGCATTAATTTCCCTAGGAAAAAGCTCAACTCCCAGGACATATTTCAAAGCCACTTTCAGTTATCATAAGTTGTGGGATTCCTTCAGTCACAAGTGAATAATAATGCCCTTCCATTGTCAATGCCCCATTTAGATGTTTTTAATTTCATCACATCACCTTTCACAAATGTTTATGAAATATTTAATCAAGAAAATGTGTAAAATTTAAAAACTCCGGACTTCACTACAAACTTTGTTTAATCTACAAAGGGTAAGTTTTTCATACATATTTAAGTTTTCTTGTGAGGTTCAAATATTTTGATAGTTATTTACCAAGCAAATATCTACTGATCATTAATTGCCATCTGCAATTTAACAATGTTTCCTATTCTCAGTAATATTACTTGTAATATTTAGAATTATTGTATCCGTGAAATCCTCATGCAACCCTATTATGCCAGGCTTATATAACATACGATATTCAGTTCCCCTACTGAATGAATTTATAGATTTACCTTAAAATAACAATTTCCTTGTCATTAAGACCTAACAAACTTCAGCTTACATTGAGTGACATCTACACATGTAGCTGGGACTGGAATCACTATCCTGCTATGGTAGAGTATGAAGACAAATGTGTACCTCTTTGCTCAATTTTACCTCTATAAAGATCCTTAAAAAGAAAAATATATATAATTCAAACAGTCATTCTTTTCTATATTTTTTTAAGTTTATTTGTTTTATATTTGAGAGAAAGAGACAGCATGAGTGGAGCAGGAGCAGAGAGAGAGGGAGACAGAGGATCTGAAGCGGGCTCTGTACTGATAGCAGAGAGCCCACTGTGGGGCTTGAGCTCACCAACTGTGAGATCGTGACCTGAGCTGAAGTCAGATGCTTAACCGACTGAGCCACCCAGGTGTTCCTATTCTTCTGTACATAAAGCTTTTAGAGCTCTTGGATCCATAGGTTCTTAAAACATAGTGTGCATTAAGATCACTATCAGCTCTACATCCAGAAATTCCAAAGCAGTAGGCCAATGGTGAGACCCAGAACAACACTGTCAACAAGTTCACTGGATGATTCTGGTACTTGGATCACATGCCAATAAACACTATTCTAGGACATGAAATTCTAGGTTCACAATTGATGGAAAATCAGGAGAAATCTGAGGATGATGTGTTGACTATTCTCCGCCCCCCCCCCCCAATATCTTTCAGTCTTTTATAACATTTTGTATGAAGGCAATTAAGGTTAAATTGATTGGGATCCTTAAATTGAGCTAAATAAAAATGCAGATATTCCAAATAGGAGTTATATGAAGGGATGACTAGCAAAAAGTAAGCAGGTTAGGCATTTTAATAATGAAGATGCTTTTAAGTGATGAAGAAAAAGGGAGACGAAGAAGAGAATCATTAGATGTGAACATAGCCATAGAAATCACCACAATGGACAATGACATCAAATAGATCTCAGAATTAAACAACAAAAGGAGGGGCAATGGAAAGTCAGCATAAAAAAAATTCAATTAGTAAATTGGGTATATGACCATTATAAATGCAAACACTGTTCAAATTATGATTAAAAATTCATCTTGGGGTGAAAAAATATCTTACAGAAAATTTTTTAGTCCTATACAGGCTTGACTAAGCTTACAAGATTACATGCATTGTTGGGCGCCTGGGTGGCGCAGTCGGTTAAGCGTCCGACTTCAGCCAGGTCACGATCTCGCGGTCCGTGAGTTCGAGCCCCGCGTCGGGCTCTGGGCTGATGGCTCAGAGCCTGGAGCCTGTTTCAGATTCTGTGTCTCCCTCTCTCTCTGCCCCTCCCCCGTTCATGCTCTGTCTCTCTCTGTCCCAAAAATAAATAAAAAAAAAAACGTTGGAAAAAAAAATTTTTTTTTAAAAGATTACATGCATTGTGATTAACTGCACTGCTTTCACACTTAAACTGAGCATATACATTCATGAAAAATACTAGACACCATTAAAATGTCTTGTGACACGATATTCTCAATGGGTATAATTTAGAAGATTAGAACAAAGCAATATACATACTGGCAAGACTTGTGGCAGAAAGGGAAAAGGGATCATAAGTATCCTGACCTGTCATTTGTGTTCTTACAGAGTTTTGACAACATGGACACAGATCATAATGATAATTACTTCAGTGAATGTTTGTTCTTCTTGGTATTCTGATGCCATGTTGTTTCTGCTGATGTTCTCACTTCCTACTGTAAATTATAATATCCTAATAGGAAAAGATCTTGGTTATTTCAATTTTGAGATTTTCTTGCTGTATGATACTATTTTGAGTAATTTCACATACTTTTTTAATCTATCCCTAAGGTGAGGCTGATGGACCTCTACTCAGATATGTGCTTAATAAAGTAATTTCAGAAGTGGATTCCATCGACAAGTAGGCGGTCTTCAAATTTGGTATCACCAACCGATGTATGTGTTCTGTCTTTAACAAGGTATGATGTGATTTTGGATATTAGCACCTGGATTTTTTTTTTTCCTTAGCAAAAGTTTCTCACATGTTTCTTTCGACTACTCTCATCTCTCAGTGTGACACAGGAACTCATACTTGGTAGCTAATAATTGAAAATGGCCAGTAAAAAGCCAGTATCATTTTTAATTTATGTAATTTTCTAGTTCCTTTCTCTGCCTGTTCTCCACATGTTGCCACTTTCTGGTTATCAAATAATACAAAATAAGTTCTATGTAGGAAAACATAAAAAGTTGTAAGTTTTCAGTATTATCTTGTTCTTTAGTTCAAATTATTCCAAAACTCTTGCTTAAACTGGACGTTTGCCATATTTATTGTCTAATTATGCTCAAACTTTCAATACTTTAAGCAACTATTTATGCATACTGGATGCCATAGGCATAGTTTCTGGGGGGCTTTCAATATGTAGGAACACACAAAACCAGCAACAACACTGATGTATAGATCTTATATTCTAATTAGGGAAGACAAACATATATCAGGTAGAGATATGTAATGAACACAAAAATAACACATGGTGGAAAATACTAGAATGATGTGGCATTGTGTTGTTATATGGAATAGCCAGGAAAATCTCAGATGATTTCCGAGCAGATGCAATTCCTACTCTACTCAGTGTGGGTCACTGTTCTTATTGTATCTTGAGTAATACCGTTTTCTAGGATAGTCCTTTCACATTGTTTATCAGTGTCAATTTTGGTTAAAGAAAAAAATAAAAACAAAAATGGAGCTTAAAAAAAATCTCTCCTTTCACATGCATGACTTAGGAAACCTTGTCATCTAACCCCAAGAATCTCAGGTATTATAAAACTGGGACTCACCTCCCTTAAATGGCTACAGCTCAGGTCCAATTATTCTTACATGTACAATTTAACCAGAAGTTGGAAGTTTCAGTGAGTATGCACTACTTTCCGAGCTACTGGCTTTATTAAGGGAAACTGCATACAGCTCTGCCATACAGGGGTTTAAAATTGCAACTCTGGATCCCTCAAGTACATCAATATCCCAGGCTGTCAAATCTGCACTGGTCCCAGCACCTCTATGAGTCATGTATAGCTTCAACTTCCACTTACTGCCACCGCTAGGAAGTCCCCTTTAGTAACTGAAGATTTCTTTCTCTTTTTCTCTTCTCAGCTATGCCTTTTCATTGACAATCATGTATTTTTAAGCCTTTTATTGCTATGTGTTTCAAACTTAAGGTAAGAAGTTTGGTAGAGGTGGGAATGTTTCCCGAATTTACTCAGTCCCAAACTCAAAGTCCCCTCAACTAGAAGTTGAGGAGTTTGCAGTGTTTTTGTATGTGCTAAATTTCCATCTTAAAACCATTCATAAGAAAGAAGTATATACAATATACTTGGTGTATTTTAATGATTAATTCCAGCCAGTTAATTTATGGTGACAAGTAATACCTTACTAATTGGAAATTACCTTACTCCTCATCAAGTAAGACAACAGCAGAGAATTTTTGCAGAGAATGAAAAAAGTAAGCTTGCAGGATCAAAGTTCAGAAAGGTCAGTGTTCATATTTAGCTTTCCCCTTCCCTGTTAACTCTAGGAATCTTGATTGGAGTGATAGAAAACATTATCTTATTGTCCATCAAGGGCACATTGGACCATCAAAAATGCACTTTGTATGGCTGAGGAAAACAAAGTCACAGTATTTGGCTTCAGACAAAGACCTCAAGAGATTTGTTATGCTTCAAGTTATAGAACCCTGAACTACAAATATCCATACGTGATGGTTATAGAATCCTCTCCCACTAAAGGTGTAATGGAGCCTGTGGAAATGCTTCTTCAAGAGATAACAAAACATACACTGACTTATAAAATCTTTCTTTCATAGGTTAGGTGGCAAAAAAATTTCTCCTCTAAAGGGGATAAACAGATTTTCACTTTTAAGGATAAAGGAAGACTCTAGATGCTACATCTAAAATTCCATACCCAATGATTTTAAAATGTAAGAACCAAGAATGTGGACTAAGTTCAAATGTAGAGTTATTAAATCTGTAAGAATTTCACCCCATGTTTTTTACATTTTCCAAATAAAGTAGAAATCTCCTCAAAAGTCATATCAATTCTATTGACATTTTATTAAAATACGTTAAAAATCAATTCTATGCAGGGGCATGTGGGTGGTTCAGTCAGTTAAGCATCTGATGCTTGATGTCAGCCCAGGTTATAATGTCCACTCAGGTCATGATCTCATGGTTGGTGAATTTGAGCTCCGTGTCCAACTCTGTGCTGACAGCACAGAACCTGCTTGGGATTCTCTCTCTTCTCTTCTCCCTCCCTCTCTCTCAAAATAAATAAATAAACCTTAAAAAATAATTTAAAAAATAAACTATATTAGGTCTTGAAATAGATCTTATTGTGCTTTTAACCACATATCATAGTGTGTAAACATTCATGTCTTGTATTTTTATGAGTTATTTTTGTGTGTGATTCTTATTTTTATACCTACAAGAAAAACTTCAATAGAGTAGCTTTTTTCTCTTTCCTCCCCTTGGAATCATTGTCTGGCTTACAAAGGAAATCTCTCTTTAAGAAGTTTAGTGCAACTATGAATAATATAAAGGGGGAAGCCATCAGAAAAATTCTTATCACATAAGTAAGTGAAGTATAAATGGTTTAGATTATGTTACAATCTCACCTTCACTCACAGAGTTAGAATCTCCAGTTAATGATTCCTGTAAACTTAAGTGTCAGGTCAGACAGAACCTCAAAACCCTCTTGGCTAATTCATACTCTGCCAACCTACCTCCTAGTTACAGAAGCTCAGTCTCCTAAATGTCTTGTATATAAATAGGAATTTAAAACAGCAAGTCCCAGAACTGTCCTAAATGTTAAATAACACCGTAATAGAAAAGAAAAAAAGGAAGATAAAAAGTATGTACTGAAAGAATTAAAATTTATACTGTACTATTTTGAGAAAAAAAATTAAACCTACCAGAAACTGCACTCCTAAAAGTAGAAACTAAGGTATTTGATTTACCTGGAGTAACCAGATAAGCTAAAACAGAGTATAAACAAGTTAATTCATTGGACTTTGATTTGCCTGCTGGAGGAAGGGATGGACGTTAAATGGATCCCTTTGAAGTGGAATCAGAAAATTATCAAAGCCCATCAGAAAATTCTCTATACATCAGAGGTTCTTAACCAGATAGAATGATTCACTCCATGGATGAAAAATCAGTAACCTTGGCATCCAATCCAGGCCATGGATGATCTTCAGACATTTTATGGACTCAGATGATGGCTGTTACTGAACTTCTAACTAGGACAGACTTGACTACTCTGATCTACAACGTATGTTTTTAGCAATGAAAATAAGCAACAAAAAACAAACAAGTGAAACTCATGGTCCAGACAGGATATTGGTCTTTAAGAGACCAACCTAGAGGCAAGTTATTATACTGAGCTCCTTTCATGGTATAAGTTGAAGTTAGCTGTGTTCTCTAGAATAAACCTTATTTTGGACATGGGTGTACCTCTTCTTCCACATAACTGTGCTGACACTTTTAAAAATATAATTTTTAAAGCATCATATATTGTCGTGTTCTTTTGCATAATATTGACTCATACATAGAGCTCATTCAACAGCAAAACTAGAGGAATCCTTTGGGATTATCTATTTTATCATCCAGAAACAGTTTTATTGAATGATGCAATGACCTACTGACTTGTAGAATGTGATTAGAACCATATGCCAATTAATGGTGCAGTTTCTCCTATAAATAAAATGCATGGGTCCCAGAACCAATAGATGAAGTTGGTGGTTCTTCTTATTTATAACCAAATATGCACCTTTATAAAATACTAAACTCCTTTTTCCCCAAGACTTCAGGTTCTATAGAATTTAAGGTTTTATTACCAGAGGCATAAATGCTTTCTATTACAGGACTGAAGAGTTCCAATGATTTGGAATCTAAGAGCTGGTCATTAAGGGCTATTCATGCCACTTAAAAAATAAGGGAAAACAGGGTATTTCAGTGTTGGATGGAGTATTCCACAGTAATAGAGTAATAAGAAACAATAAGCACTATAAAACAGGAGCCTAGAAAAGTATAGTGGGAACTCAGGTGATTGGACACATATTTTTCTGTACTATGTCCAAAATTATGGTTCGATTACTACAAAGGAAGACTGGAGGGATTGTCAAGACTTCAAATCACTCAAAAAAGAAAACGTGGATCACCCATTAGTGAAAGAGCAAAACTACTACTACAGACCTGGTTTATAACGCCGGCTGTTCTCTCTGTCATAATACGGAAGGTGAGGAAACCAAGAAACAACATTTGAGATGGCTACCTTTAGGGAACATAGGTGCCTTTACTTCAATTTAGAGAAACAGAAACTTCTACTACCCATGCAACTCTTGGTCCTACAGCCATGTCTACTGCTTAATCTGCATGGACAATCAATCAAGGAACACACAAAACACACAACCCTCACCCTTGTAGGTTGGCACCGGAAATCCAGCATCTCTATGACTGGGGTGAGCCCTACAGATAGAAGCAGCAGAGAATCATTCTCCACCTCACTTGCACCTTCCAAACTTCACACAAATTTGGCAAGCCACACAAATGTAGCCATCAGTGAAAACTAGGTCATATCCAAAAACCTCGTTAAAGACCATCGAGGAAATAAAGTTTGCTGGTTGGTTGTACCACCTTCCAGAGTATGGTTCAATTCAGTAGAACCAATGCTTTATTTTCATGCCTGATATCTTTTTCACCCAGAATCTGGGAGAATAAAAATTACTCGACCAGGAGTCGCTCATTCAATCACCTAATAACAGACAGAATAAGAAGAAGGAAATTGGTACCTTCTAGTTTGTATGAAAAAAAGGCTTAAATACCTGTAGTTTGGGTTGATAGGAAAAGTTAAATCTAACATATTAAATATTTTTCTCCGTGGAAAACTGTTATTCAGAAAAAGGTAAACACACACACACACACACACAAAATATATCTTTTGACACAGTAAGATTTTCTATTGAGGTTTTGACTCCTTAGCAGCAATATATATGCTGAGTCAAAACTATAGGAACAGAAAATTACTGATTCCCAAGTGATAATATAAGCATTCCCTACCATGTATAACATGTCCTAAGCATGCTACTCATCCCAATGTGGATTTAACACTTCTAAATAAATATCCAATCCATCAAGAAAGATTAACATACTGTGACTACTAGTGACCAGCAAGTTTTGAGTATTAAAGTAGTCATTCCCCAAGCTCTCTACACACACTCAGATGATCCTGTCACTCCCTAGACCTACTGAATTAACTTGCAGGTTACTAGTGTCCTGACATTTATATTTTTAAGAGTAACATGCGATTCTGATGGACAATTGGTAGTACATGACATGGCCAAGTGAAGAATCAGATTTCACACTAGTCCTGGACGTGCACCAAGAAAACCATGTCTATCCCCAGGAAAGTTATTAAAACTATGTAGGCTTTACTTCTACATTGGTGAAGTTAGATAGTGTGAGTGGATATTCACCAAAGATACATTTCACCTTTTTCATAATAAGTAATTGAACTATAATAAGCCTGTTATGGCACCAGTATGTAAAATAAATGATTTTCTAAAGTTGCCATAAAGGTAACATTATCCACGTTTACTCTGGAAGCAAGATTTTGGTTTTTGATGCATCTAAACATTTCCTTAATTTACAGAAGCAAATTTCTATGGGTGTTCATAAATAAATGCACTACAAATACTTGATTCTAAAGTGTACCGTTTACATAGCACCATTGGGTCCAGGGGAGAAACTATAGCGTTGGGTGCAAATATATTAGTGTGGACACATTTCAGCATTTTAGTCATTTAGAGGTTACAGATAATATCATAGAACTGGAATGTATCTAAATCTTACTTTTATATCATTTCTTTGCTCTAACAAAGCATAAGTGCCAAAATCATAATTTGCAAAACATAGCAGGCCATCGTGAAAAGTGGGCAGCTGCATTGTCTTCCTTCTCTGACAAATTTTGAAATGCTGATGGAAAAATCCAATTACAGTCTGCCAAACATAATAATAATAATAGTAATTTCACAAAAGTCTCTGTCTCTGTTCCTTACAAGAGAAAATCATTTTTGTTATGAAACTCTTATTGATAAATTCCTTAGTTGAACATAAAGGTAACTTTGTGGTTTTACTTTTATGTGGAAACTAAAATGGAGGTGCTTTTATAGTGTTCTGGATGTAGGAAGTGTGAATCTTATGTTAAAATAAAATATTAACTATATATTATTTATTTAAAAAGAGAATACACTCTCATCTGGTTTTATTTGAATAATCCATTTTGGTATGCCTGTGATGTTTACCTAGATAGAATGTCAACTTATTTGCAGAAAATTAAAATCTATGTGGAAAATATAACATCTGTTAATTATTTTTCTGTTGAAGATAAATAATAAGTGGGTAGATTTCTAATAATTAAATTAAAAAGCTCCCTAGAACGTTGGATAATTGTTTATCTATGCCCATATTTCACAACTAAAAATGTAAATTACTCACAGTGGCTGTAAGTAAAATGTGAGTCTTCAAATATTCATATGGAATTGAGGGAATTGAAGGATGCAAACAGAGTTTGTAAAACCTACTTATCTTACAGGTAAGTAACTTCTTCAAAGAGAAACATTTAGAACATATTAAAGCTGAATTTGGAGTCTCACTTCCAGGTTTACTTCAATTCAATGTCAGTTCCTGGATGAATTCCATTATTCTCAGTATATTATTAAAGAATAAAGAAAGGAAAACAGATGTTGGGAAACAAAGAGCAATAAATGCAACCCAAGAAAAGAATTCAGATAAAAATATACATCAAAGGCTGCATTTGCTTTTACCACATGGAAATTAAATAAAATGGCCAGACTTTCTCCTGAAGGAGAGATATAGAAAGTTCAAGTTACTGTTTCATGTCAATAACATTGTCACCACCAACAAATTGCTCTGTGCTTCTCAATTTTTTTCAGACTTAAAATTTTAGTTTGAACTCTTCAATTCTGTCTTCAATTCACTTCAGTCTGGCTTTAGCTCCCATTTCACAGAAATTTCTTTCGTTACGGTTACAGTCACGATTACAACTTTAAAGTGAATGACCAATTTCTTACCTCATATGACATCTTAACTTTGGATATATGTTGCTGTTACTTTCTACTTGAAATATTATCCCCCAGCTTCTATTTATGACTTTTTGCTAAAATCTCTGTACTCTCTTTAGTCGTCTTTTCTGACTGCTCTCCCTCCTCCAGACCTTTAAATAATGGAGTGCATCAAAGTCTGGCCCTAATCTATTTTTCCCTACGCTTTCCCTACACTCTCCCCTTAGGAGAGCTCATACATTTCATGGCCTCAGTTTCATTCTGTACACAGAACACACAAATGTCTATCCTAATCCTAACCTAGTCTTCTGTATATGAGAAACCTAGTATCCAACCTTCATTTGTTGTATACAAGATGTTCACAACCTTTTGAAACTAACATGCCCAAAAGCAAACTCATGATCTTCTCTGAAAATGACTTACAATGTGATGTTCAAGTTGGCATTTCTTTTTTCTTTTCTTTTTTTTTTTTTTTGTTTATTTATTATTGAGAGACACAGAGAGAGACAGAGCAGGAGCATGGGGGCATTGGGAGCAGGCTCCAGGCTCCCAGCTGTTAGCACAGAGCCCAATGCAGGGATCGAACTCACAAACCACCAGATCATGACCTGAGCCGAAGTCAGACGCTTAATTGACTGAGCCACCCAGGTGCCCCTAAGTTGGCATTTCTTTACCATTAACTGTACCCAACACAAAAAGAATTCCTTCTATTCCACAGACAGCATATTTCAGACAGTATTCTTCTCTATCAAATTCCTTTTTACAAACCTCCATGACAGGCCATTGCCAATCTTATACTAACTTCTCCAATAGCCTCTTCTTCTGTTAAAAAAAAAAAAATCATCATTCTTTGAGTTTTAAGTATAATATTTTAAGTCCTATATTCTTACAGTTATGCCATTTACTCACCATTTAACAAATTTTGAACTTATAGCAATGAAATACAGAAGACTTGGCCCCTGGTCTCAAGGAACTTACAATCTAATAAGAGGAAGACAAGAAATAAATATGTATGCAAATAAGATGATTTCAGAGAGCAATTAAATATTATCTAGATAGTTAAATGGGAAAATGTGTACAGGTTGTCTTAGATTTGGATGGTACTTTTTAAATTTTATACACACATTTTTATTTTAGAGAGAGAGAGAAGGCACAAGCGGGGTGGGGCGGGGGGAGACAATCTTTGCTCAGCACGAAGCTCAACATGGGGCTCAATCCCATGACTGCAGGATCATGACCTGAGCTGAAATCAGGAGTCAGACACTCAACTGACTGAGCCACTCAAGTGCCCCTGTTTGGTAATTTAGCTTGGATGTGAGGACAGCTCTTTAGGAAGGAAACATTTTTAGAAAAACCAAAAGAATGGAAAGATCCATGAGAACAAACATCAGAGAGAAGAACAATTGAGGTGAGGGTGTAGAAGTTTAGATGGCTTAATGGTGTGGGAGAGAGCCGAGGCAGTGTGCATGTTTGAGGGGGAAAAAGGACAAGAGTGAACAGGAAATGGACAGTGGAGAGTTCAGAGTATGTGTGTAGGGGGAGGCAAATAAAAAAAGATGAAGTTGGGGTGGGGAGTGAGAGAAGCAACAGCCCAATTACATAAAGTTCTCGCCCATAGAAAATTTGATTTTATTCTAAGTGTAATGGGAAGCCACTGGGAGTGAGGGGTTTAAGGTCAACGGTACTACTTGGCTTATATATCTAAATGCTAATCCTCATTAGTCAGAGAGAAAGTGTTCATCCTTCTCTGGTGGAAAAACTTAGGAGATATAAAACTCAAAAGTAGTTGGAGGCTCTGTCCCCACCTTGTGGAGAAACCCAACCACAGTAAAAATCGAACCAAAAATCAAAGAGGAGCAAAAACAAAGAGAAGACAGTAAAGGCTCCATGTTAGTTGTCTCTTGATTCATAACAAATCACCTCAAATCTTAGAAGCTTATAACAACATATATTATCTTATGGTTTCCATGGGTGAGGAATCTGGCGCAACTTATTCTGAACCTCTACTTCAGGGTCTCTCACAGGCTACCAATGAGATGACAACTAGGCTTCAGATATCTCAAATATCACTGGGTAAAGATTTGCTTCCAAGATCATGTGATTGATGGCAAGATTCCATTGCCAAAAGATTGTCAAAACAACAGCCTCAGTTACTGACTACTGGCTGCAGGTTGCCCTTATTCCTTGCCATGTGGACATCTGCAGCAATGCATCTTGCTTTGTAAAAACACACATGCTGAAAAGGCGAGAGACAGAGATAGAGAGAGAGAGAGAGAGAGAGAGAGAGAGAGAGAGAGGTAGAAAGACAAAAGTCATAGTATTTTAAAAGTTAATCATGGGGCACCTGGGTGGTTCACTCAGTTAAGCATCCAACTTTGGCTCAGGTCATGATCTCATCACTCTAGGCTTGAGTCTCATGTCAGGCTCTATGCTGACAGCTCAGAATCTGGAGCCTGCTTCACATTCTGTCTCCATCTCTCTCTGCCCCTCCCCCACTTGTGCTCACTCTCTCTCTCTCTCAATATATAAATAAACATTAAAAGAATTTTGAAAAAAAAAATAAGATAAAAGCTAATTATGGAAGTGGCCATGGTACTAGAGGCCAGGATTATCAGTCTGGTACTGGGGAAATGTAGTGTCATAAAATTATGACATAATTTTTGCCATATTCTATTTGCTAAAAATCAAATCTTTAGATGCAGCCATTTTCAAAAGGAGATGACACAGGGAAGAAATACCAACAGGTAGAGATTACTGGAAGCAATAGTAAATGACTCCCTACCACAATCTATCCTCTGGCTTCCAGTAATTAATTTCCATCCCAGATGCAGAATATATCCTCTTAAGGTCCCCAGAAATCTCATGTCATTATAATATCAGCTCAAAGTCCTGACTCTTCCTCATTAAAATCAGTCCTAACTCCTTGTTCAGGACTTCTCAATATGTGACTTGTGACACGTATTGACATCATGTGGAGCAAAAGAATCACTTAGCCAAGCTTCCCAAATCCTCAGCCATATATTTGCAGGATTTAATAAAATGGTTATAATTTTAAGAAGACAGATCTTGTGGCATTTTGTTATATAGTAAAAGAAAAACTTGCAAGGAGTCCCATTTCCCCAAACAACAGAAGTGCAGGACCGCAAAATTTACACTGCAAAAGGAGCGTGTCAAAAGTCTTGAAGCAAAGCATCCTTTTGTTTCATGATCAGATGCTCAGAGCACAATCCTCTGGGAAAGTAGACATTGAAGGCCAAACAGCTACAGTACAGGACACAGGGTGGGTGTTAGCACTGACCTTGATGTTCACAGAGGGCTTTTCTATATGGGGCACACAGGCGCCATTCAGAAGCTATATAAATAAAGGGTTAACTCTGGTAACTACTAAAGGGTAGCAGGATATGCCATCCCAAAATATGTTGTGCTGGTATATTATGTTATGCTGCAGGCACTTGAAAAATAGCAAATTTAGGAAGAGGTTTTCTCTAAATTCCCCTTATCTGCCTAAAGATAGATCCTCCAAAAGGAACTCAATTATCACTAATCCTCTCCCTTGGAGTTTGATCAGTCAGGGAAGGTGGACTCTTATCAAGAGAGCCTACCACGCCCACACAAACCATCACAAACTGTCATACCACCCATCTATTCTTCTGAGAGCCCATTCATCTTTCCTAAAAGTCACTTTCCCTAAGATACTCATATCCTCTTCCCTTTCCCTATTCAGATGGTATTCAATCCTGAATTCTAAACCACCCTGGAGAGTTACTCCCTTTGGCCACGGTATCTCCATGTTGACATGAAGTGCACATGTTCAGAAACATTTGTTCACTTTATCTTTTATTAATCCTATATTATAGGGGTCTCAGCCAATAACTCAAAAGGGTAGAAAGAAAATTACAGTTTCTCTATAGCACTCAAATGAAATGCATTATTTCTGCACACATTAAGATGTGGTGGGAGACTCATTGTTTCTTATTGCACATTCCTCCCCAACCTTCTCAGGTAGACAAGGGAACAAATAAATAACATCAAACAGCTCTTGTTCAGAAAGTCAATGCCAGGGCCCTAAAGATTACTGAAACCCCTGTCTCATTTCATAGCTATTTCATTTCATAGTTTAGGAAAAACACTGACTGCGTAGACATCTGAAGGTAAGTGAATGTGGCCCATATGGTTGTGTTCCAGAAAGTACAAGGCTAGGTTCCCAAGTCTGAAACCAACAAAAGGTTGGCTTCTTATGAGACTTTACCAGAGCAAAAGCTGCCTAATATTTATTTATTTATTTATTTATTTATTTATTTTTTTATTTATTTATTGTTTTTATTTTTGAGAGAGAGAGAGACAGAGTGTGAGCGGGGGGGAGGAGCAGAGAGAGGGAGACACAGAATCTGAAGCAGGCTCCAGGCTCTGAGCAGTCAGCACAGAGCCTGACACAGGGCTCGAACTCACAAACCGTGAGATCATGACCTGAGCAAAGTTGGAGGCTTAACCGACTGAGCCACCCAGGCACCCGGAAAGCTGCCTGGTATTTAAAGAAAGTTTGGACTAAATCTTGAGCAAAATTTTATTCAGTTAAGAAAAACAAAATGCCTCACTGAAGGTTAGAAGATAGGAGCAGTAGGATTAACAGCCAGGTACTGGGGAAATGTAGCAACAATGTTTCATGGCTGTGGTAGAAATTTTCATGGTAGTTTTTGGACTCACAGAAGAGTTTTCACCACAGACTTTCTCTTTCTCATACGACTCAGTCCTGGAACCCCTGTTACAATCTACACTGACTCCTACTGTCATCCAGTCTCATGACTTTAAATATCATTTTGCTGATGACACTCATATGTTTCTCTCTGTTCTCCACCTGTCACCCAGATACCAAATTCCTTACATCTACCTCATATCTCAGATGTCTAATTGGCATCTGAAACTTGACATGTCTGAAGCTAAATATTTGAGTTTTTCTTTCTCCCAAATCTACTCCTCCCATGGTGTGCAATTCATCCATTCACCTAGTTACTCAATGAGAAAAAGCTGGAGTCATTTTTGGTCCCCTCTTTTTCTCACATTGTACATTGATCCAGCAGACAGTCATGTTAAGTCGTGCCACTACACTTTTTAAAGCAGATTTTTCAGTAGCCTCCTGACTAGTCACCCTGTTCTGAATCTTACACTTTAGTCTAAAGCCATTTTGATCCTTTACACGGAAGTCTGATTATGTTGAATCTAGTAATTCCAAAAAGGATGTTTTGTATGCCTAAGTAACCATGCCAAGAACCTGTCACCTGCAGATGTCATCTCTAGTATCCGTTCCTGTTCCAGCTGCATTGCTGGAATCCATTAGCAGCCAAACCACTCTAGTAAGTTTTATCTTCACCATAATGATAGTAAGCATTGTTTAACTATCAGGTGCGTTGCCAAAGATGCTTTCTAGCCATTCCTTGAGGTATCAATAGTTGAAGGGTTAGAGTATCTCTGAAAATGCCCTCCTTCTCAACCTGTGATAATATTTGTCTGTTACCTCCAGAAGAAGATGTTTATGCCTATGCCCGTTATTCGTCTTAACCCCGAAAAGAAATGGGAAAACGCCCTTAAATATCAATGGAGGAAAACAATCATAAGAATGGTTCATATGTGGATGGAGCAGTTACCTCAATATGTTCTGTTAGATTTATGATTTGCTCAGCTGGGCAATATGAACTTATGAATGAGATGTCATGTCCTTGGTCAGAGGTTTCCTTGAGTGCCCACATATTTCCTTTTATTCCAATTCTCATGCCCCCAGACCCACAGGCATGTTGCACCTGGGCTTGAGAATTCCTGAAAAGTTTTACTGCTAATAACAGAAGGTGAGAATAAATCAATAAATGCTCATGAGAATTTATGCTATATATTATTAACAATATATTCAGACTGGGGATGTTTGCCTGCTTCGAAGAGAAATATGAAAAGTAATGTGATGATGAACTCAAGTCCTACTGTAGAGTTTATAAAGCTCCTATTGTTTGTAACTTATTGTTACTTTCTATCTTTATGTTTCAAAGGTTTTAGATTGTTCCTTAGAGTTTGGAATTTATCTGTCCAGGACATTACAATGTCATAAAAAAGGGAAAAATATCCCCAAGTTCAAACTTCTATTTTCTATAATAAAGGCATAAAAATCCCAAAGAACTCATTCTTCATGGTAGAATTGTATGCCCCACAAGCTGAGATGCCAGACAAAAAATTGCACACATCTACTCTCCCTCAGTTCCCAGCAGTTTGCATTTTCAAGCAACCACTACAAAGTCCTTTTTCTAGTTATCAAGATGAATAAAAAAAAATTAATGCTCCAGGGCATTCCCATGTTAAAAAAGTAAGATCACCTGAATAACTAATACATACCTTAATGTGACTGATATTCAACTTTACGATTCCAGTTTCCACAGAAAGAAAACAGATGAATTACACTTGACTACATACCAAAATATACCTGTAAAATAATCTTTCAAATGAAAACTAATATGTTTTCATATGCCAGGGGTACACCAGTCATGGCAATGTCTATGTTTCTCAACACCAAAGTAACACTAACACAACATATATTACAAAACGTAGAGCCATTGGCTCTTCTCACAGGAGAAAACTACCACTAGTAAGTTTCACCTGTAATTTTTTTATATAATTATGCTGGACACTAAATAAAAAAACAACTATAAAGTATCAGTTTTTATAGTTTGGGGATCTAAAATATTCAAAAGCCTTTGAATGCATATTTTCCATGTGGGAATTTGACTAATGCACAGGAAATTGAGAGTCATTATTACTGGTAAATTCCCTTTGTAGATGAATACCCATCTTTTCAAAGGACTTTCTATAATTATTTCAAAACAAAACAATAGAAACTGTAACCAATTACACTGAATAAACAAGTGGTAATTAATTTTATAAACATCTAGGATGTTAAAATCCAGTGATCCTTATAGACAAGGAAATAATTTGAATGCACATATATAAAATAAAAACATGTATAGTCATTTTAAGCTTCCCACCATAAAATTTTGTCTTTTTTTCAATTAAAAAAGATAAAGTAATCCATAGATACATGTTTAAACTTCCCTGTGTCAATGATTACCACAGTGTAATGGAAAGGCTCCTAATTGAAAAAAACTGGGATTTTTAATTCTACTTTACAGCTCACTGCACAAAGAATGGTAGGCAATTCAGTTAGCTTCTTCTGGAAGCTAGTTGGAGTACAAAAAGTTTCTTTAAAAAATTGTCCCATGAGAAGGTAATTAAACTTATTTTATAAGTTATAATAGGACTAATATGTACAAGCATATAATTTAATACCAAAGTTTCTACAAGTCAGAGGTACCTAAAGATGGCATGGGAAGCAGGCACATATATATTTAAGCTTAAGCTTATACTTATTAAATGGCAGGATATGGGAGAGGACACCCTAACACTGCAAAGACTACAGAGCTAGAATTTCTACGAACCCTGAAATTTTATGACTTTCTGGTGTCCGTAATTCTAATCTCTCTCAAATACTTTAGTCTGGCACCTGCTTTTGCAAAAGCTCATTAAGTTAAACCATAATGAATCAAGTTCCTTTGAAAGATTCTCATGACCCATCATCTCTATTTAAATGTATATACTCTTCAAGTAACTTCCCTTCTAGCCAGGACAGCCTTCACCTTGGGCCTCAAAACACCATGGTTATAACTACCTCCATCTCCCCTGCCCCCACCAACTCAGAAAGCCTTCTTAGTTTTCTGTTTAGGCTAATGCCTGTATTCTTCAAGATCGGCCTTACTGTTTTAAATACTTTCTATTGGCCCTATTGGTGATGGAGGGATTCTTGCCCTAAGGTTATGGGAATGGCTGAAATTATCTCAACAAGCTGGACTGTTTAGTCCAAAATAACAAGATTAAATTTAAAGGTAATACTACAAATAAAGTCTTACATTTAACTTAAATTGGCTGTGGAAGTTATAGAATGGGTAAATCTGGAAATACAGTTAGCCACAAGGTTAATTTTGAAATGTCCATGTTATGATGATAATCTCTAGGGTCTAGACTGACAGGGCAGGTTGAATAGGCCCACCTGCACACTGTGGCTTTACACACATCTAGACTCTTCTCTGTTCTGACTGTGCAGGGGACAACATTCTAGAGGTACATGATGACCAGCAAAAAGATCCAATTTAAGGTGAGAGAAGATAGTAGAGAGGACAGGCACAGTATAATCTTTGAGGAAAATGCTCGGCTGTAATTTGAAAATACCAGTTTAAGGTTTCTGTGCATTGATTTTGTACTTAATTCTAACCTGAAGAATGGAGACATCATTCTCAGTTCCAAGAGGCTGGAGTAGAATGCATATATACTTGCATATACATTAAAAGTGAGTCTGACAAAAATTACTACCAACCCGAAGTTGATCAATATTCACTTACCAACATTTCAAGCCCTCATCCCAGATCACCAGGCTAAAAAAAAAACAAAAGTATATCCCTGAAGCCAAAAACCACTGAGAGGTCAGCTACAAATACAACTTCCCTATATATCTAACAAAAAGGTAATAGAAAGGAGCTGCAGGAAAGGAAAGATAAGCGACAAGATAATAATAGTGCATTTCAAAGCTGTAAACTTCAAAGGGAGAAAGTTTGGAGAAAGGAAAGCAAAGGGTTGATATGGTTGGGGGGGGTAGTAGCAAAAGGAACTTATTAAAATGATTTTAAATTCACTGCTTCACTCCCCCCCCCCTTTTTTTTTCTTTTTAATTCCAAGTGATAATGCAACTCTGGTAAAGAAGATTTTCAAATTTGCATACTTACTTTAAGATATTCCAAAGTGTCAGGCAAATTGGATTTTTATTTATATTTAGCAAACTAATCATTTTCCCTGAGAAACAGAAAGCTCTGATGTTCAGAGACTTCTTTTTCAACCATTAAATAAGCTGATATTCTCTCAGAATCTCCTGAGCTGTTGGAAAACTGAAAATTGACACAAAAATAATTTTGTTATGCCAAAGAGCCTGACAGGTGGGTAAAATGTTTGAGGGGAATTGCAGTGACTTTCAATTATCTATCCTTAGACACTTATCTGTTCCTCATGGTGCCCTACCTAATGAATAACTCTTCTGCAGATGGTGAGAAAACCAGGATTCTTAATTGCCACCAGGCTAAAATTAACAACAGTCATGAGCAATGCTAGGAGAAGGACCTGGTATAAAATAGTTCATCTATTAAGAAAAGGAAGCTCAATATAAACTTTGATGATGTGTACTATAAAATGGGTGGTAAGGATCATTTTAACATTAGGAAACTCAATCAAATTCTATTACTTCTGAAGGGGTTCAGAACAAGTCTCCCCAAAATGTGCCACTCTGGAATGCTGGGCTATTTTGAGCTGAAGGCAATTGAGACTCTGAGGGCTCAAGAGAGACTTCTGCCTCTCCCTTAACTACCTAGAAGAATCTAAATTGGGGATCTTTCCCAGAATCAAGGTTATTAACAGAGAAATTTTATCAGAGTGACCCATCAGTATGGCAGGGCAAATACCTAATTACCAAACATCTGCTCTTTTCCTGATTTCCCTGCTATTGCCCTCCTGCCCTTTGAAGCCTCAGGCCCCCATCCCATTGTGTCCCTCAGGATGACATATATATATATATATACCTCATTGTTCCTCTCATGTAGGTGGGGTTCCTGTGTGTACAAAATTAAATTTCATTTTCTCCTGTTAATTTTTCTTATGTTTATTTAATTCTTAGACCAGCCAGAAGAACCTCTGAAGGGTAGAGACAAAGTTTTCTTGTGTAAAATTTCTAAGAGCAAGTATTAATATAAAGTTATAATTTTATATTATTTTATTCCTTGAATTAAGGTTTCTTAAATATGCTTTTCTATTTATATCGATTAGCCAATCCTCAAAACTACCTTGAAGGAATATATTGCTTATCTGTATCTCAACATTAACATCTGTAATATGAAGTTAAGTAACTTAAGTTGCCATTAGCAATTTAAACAGTACATAGCTTCCTCTCTCAAGATTAGAGTTCAATTATTTCTCATATGAGCTTCCAGTTTCTGAAACAATGACACATGTGCAAATAAATGTAAGGAAATGATGATGGAGGGGCACCTGGGTGGCTCAGTTGGTTAAGCATCCAACTTCAGCTCAGGTCATGATCTCACGGTTTGTGAGTTTGAATCCCATGTCCGGCTCTGTGCTGACAGCTCAGAGCCTACAGCCTGCTTCAAAATCTGTGGGTCCCTCCTTCTCCCTCTGCCCTTCCCTGCTTGCACTCTGTCTCTCTCAAAAATAAACATTAAAAAATTTTATTAAAAAAAAGAAAGAAAGAGGCACCTGGGTGGCTCAGTCCGTTAAGCATCTGACTTCGGCTCAGGTCATGATCTCACGGTTCATGAGTTTAAGCCCCACATCGGGCTCTGTGCTGACAGCTCAGAGCCTGGAGCCTGTTTCGGATTCTGTGTCTCCCTCTCTCTCTGCCCCTCCCCTGCTCCTGCTCTGTCTCTCAGAAATAAATAAATGTTAAGAAAAAAAAATTTAAAGAAATAATGATGGAGGATACAGTATGATTTCTGGATACATTTAATATTTTATTATAAGTCATTCTGTGCAAATAATTTAAAATTTAGGGTAGTAACATATACTTTCAAGGAAAGAAAAAAGATGAAGTAAACAGGAGTTTTTTTAGAAATTGATTTTGGATAATTGTCTAGATTTCAAATAATTTGTTTCAGCTGCTAGATTCCTGCAACCACATATTGATTAGTTCAAATCTTGCATATTCCCTCGTTCAAATCCATTTCTTTATCACAAGTTGAAAGTGAGGATATGGGACAGAAACAAGGCAGTAAAAGCACACATAACTTTTTAACCATAGTTCTGTGTTTAACTGCTGTTTCAGTGCTGCAACTTCTAGGTCACATGTATAGAGTCAAACAATCTAATGATTTGAGGAACAAGAAGGGTCAGTGCCGTTTCTCCTTTCCTAATCTCTCCTTTTATTGGTGAGTTAAACAAGGTCTATGAGATCCCAAATTTGGCTCTAGGTTACTGGTGTAAGTACAGAATTGAATCTATGCCAAGGCAAGTTATATGTTGGAATCTGATAGAAATTAAGTTCCACCCTAAAGCGTCACTACGTAGGAGGCAGTACGACCATAAACCTAGATAGGTCTTGCTGGACCACTGTCATCCTAAGTCTTCTAGGTGAATTATTCTCTAGGGGATTTCTATATGAATCACAGAGCCATTTCACAAAATTGGTCCAGAGTTAGGTGGCTCAAACCTAAAGAAGGAACTCATAATTTTTATCATTAAGTTCTCTTTAGGGATGGAATTACAAATATTAAATATTTTTCTCTTCTATCAAAAGATCTCAGAGGAGAAATATTCTATTAGCTAAACCTACTCCTATGACCACCTAAGCATAAATAGATCGACAAACCTAGTGACTCATGGTTATATTTTGTTTTGACTATGGCTATATGCAATCTTTTGAAAGGCTTAAAACTGGTTTTCCAGTTCTCAGGTTGAATTTGAAGGTGGGCAAATTTCCCAATATTGAAAACCTTTGTATTATGAAAATCAAGGATATAGACTAATTTTTTCATCCGCAACCATGTTTCTTGATTACCTTTCTTCATACTGCTGTATGTATTTGGAAAGCTGTTCCACTGAAAAATACAAAAAGTAAAACTGAATGGTTCTTTCCCAACTTTTCTTGGGCCTTTCAAAGCAAATAAACAAGAAGCTATTAAGTTCTGTGACAGCCTGCAACTTAAGCCTTCTCTGTGAGCTGCAGAGAAAAGAACTGCATGAAAAGGATAAGAAATTAGAAGCTCTTAGCTATCAGCCTCCAAGATGGAGTTGTCCTACTTCTTTATACCATGAAATATTTAGGTCATTGTACAAACATTGACCAGCTCTTCAGGAAAAATATTTATTTCCTTGTGGGAGGAGCATGTAAGAATTTTCATTGTTGTTTGTTTTTGCCTCTCATATTGTCTAGGGGATTTAAATAAGGCAACTTTGGAAATTATTTATAAAGAGTTGGCTAAGTGACATGATGCTTTAGCAGAAAATCTGTGTGGCTTTTTAAAATTTAATTATGTCTTCAAGCATCTGGATACTATTCAATTACTGCCCTTGGTGTCATCCATATCTATACTTCCTAGAAAGAGACAATACTTGAATTGTCTGCAGTTTAATGTTCCAGATTTTACTTTTTTTTATTCTTGCAAATGCCAGTTTGCCCAAATCAAAAGCTTTACCCTAAAACACAATTTCCCAGAGCTTATAGTTTTGTTCTGCACATTCCATTATCTTAGATAACTTGTCTATTTCATCACAATGGAGAAATGTTTTCTTTCCTATTTGGCATTAGATACGTACATTTTACTTTGTAATATGTTTATCATCAATCAATTTTTTAGGAGCTGAGTCTATTACTAACATGAAACAGTGGAATGCTGCCTTGATGATAGAAGACAGAATGTCAGAGCCACAAAGACAGTAACTCGGGCAGACAGAAAGGCTAACACTTAAATGCAATTTTCTATTTTTTGGAAAGGAATTATTGGACCTTCTTCAGTCCTCTTCACTTATTCTGTTGCCCCTCAGGTCTTTCTTTCTTCGCTTTTAATATTAGATTTGGGGAGATTCAATTGACTGTTGTGCTCTACTGCCTAATCAGTCAGTAAAAGAGCACCAAAGTCAAGAAAAATATTTTAAGAGATGTCAGTTCCATAAAAGTCAACAGAGATAAAGAGATTTATTGCTTCTATCCTCACTGCTGACCTGATTCTATTGGAGTCGGAAATCAAGAAAATCCGATTGTTTGTGTGTGGGTATGAAAGCAAGCAAGCAAGCATGAGAAATAGATTTAGTTTGCAGGGGAAAGAAATAATATTTATAAGTTGTCAGAAGTCCCCAGAAGTTGATATTTTACTGTGCTACCTGAATTTCTGTTTTTTTTTTTCTCTTCTGTTGACAGAGAAGAAAATAAACTGAAAGGTAAAATATTCTGTTATATTTATTTATACATTAACTTCTGTACTCATTAGCTCAGTGGTTATTATGCTCCTACTGGGTGTTAGAAATTGTGCTAGCCACTAGAGTTGTAATAGTGGACCATCCTAATTTGGTTCTATTTTCATATTATACAGCCTAAGCGGAAAGACTCACATTATTCTGTCATTTATACAAAGAAAGATTAAAGGGTTTGGGATAGAGCAATAACGAGAGAAGAAACTCCTCAAGTTATAGACCAATTCCAGCAAGTTCTTATTAGGTACCTTCCAAGTCAATCTAAGTTAGAAGAGATTGTGAATTGCATCCATGGATGGTCCTAGGGTCATCTAAGATATTAATAGAGATTTTCTGGGGTAGAAGAGAATTCAGAGATCATAATACTGTCCTTCATTTTATAGGTGACAAATAAAAAAATGTGTGGCTCGGAGGGTTGATTGGTTCACACAGCTTATTGATAGCGTGAAAAGTAAAAATGAAGTTTCCTGTGCTTTCTTCATTTCATAGTAAATTGTGCCAAAACGTTTTAATGGTCTTTTGTATTAACAGCTTCTTTCAAAAGCCATTCTTATTGTAAGGGTAATAGGAGTGAGTGCCATATACTACATAATGTAGGTTATGTTTAAATTTCTATAGGGGATTGTTAACTCAAATATTGTTATTTACACCTATCTCAAGTTTTACTGTACATACATATTAATACCAAACATTTTAAGCATATTAACTGCCATACACACAATCTCACTTAACTTAAATATTCCAATAATTAATTGATCAATTCAACAATAAGGGATTACCCATCACTTCAGGCTAGGAAATCCATAACGTAAAAACCCTGTCACACCATCTAAACTCTCAAAATGTACTAGCACACATAATCCAGTCCCTTAATTATCATGTCTCTCAATTTAATATGATCTGTGAGAGGAGAAGAAAGGAGGATAAAGATTACAGAGACTTTATTTCATAAAAAGAAAAACTTACATGCTCAAATACTATGAACCTGGTTAAGAAAAAGTAATTCCAATATGCCAGAAAAATTAGTCACTATTTACTCTGAGTCAAATTGTTTTTTTAAAAAATAAATACATTTAAGTCATTTGGTAAATACATTGTACATTTAAAAGCATAATGAAAACCAGCTTTATTAGAAATGTTAATAAGATCTTAAACATAGCACACCATGTAGGGGCACCCAGGTGGCTCATTCAGTTAAGCATCCAACTCTTCATTTCAGCTCAGGTCATGATCTCATGGTTGTTAAGATTAGTTCCACATTGGGCTCCACACTGACAGCATGGAGTCTGCTTGGGATTCTTGCTCTCCCTCTCTCTTTCTGCCCCTTTCCCGCTAGTGCACTCTCTTGCTCTCAAAATAAACATTAAAACACACACACACACACACACACAGCACACCATGATTTTTATTCTTTTTTTTTTTTTTTTTTTTAAAGGTACACACCATAAAAGGACAACATCCTTAAAATGCATTTAACAACAACTCAGCAAATTTTATGCATGGACCTGATGTGTACATCAGATGGGACCACCCATATCGTAATTACTGATTCCAGATTTCAAACACAGATCTAATGGGTTCTCATTTGTCATTGTTGTTGTTCTTCTTCTTGCACCTTTATCACCAAAACATGACGACTTTGAATATTTTGACTGCTCTTAATTTCTTCTTAAAGAGGATTGCCATCATCTTTGCTTCATTATCATAAACATTTTTATTTTTAGATTTATGAACACTAATCAGGAAAAGAAGCCAATGAATCATTGTCCATTTCCATTGGATCAATTTCTTTTCAATCACCTCTGTATTATATTGGCCTTCAGCTTTTTTCCACTTATGAAATATATCAAGTACATTGCAGTGAACATCAAAAATAGAAAATATCATCACATTTTGTAAAGGAAAAAAAAAGCATGCCTCCACTCTGTCATAAAATATGCATGATTAAATGCCTTGTAATGAATGAACTGCATAAGAACACCATATTTCCTTTTCTGTCCTTAGAACTGATGGTCCTTTTCTTCAATATTGCTCACTAATTCTTGAGTTTGAGGAAACTCATGTAACATACAGTATTCTGAAGACACATAATCTGAGACTTCTATTCCAACTTCACTAACATTTTAAGGTTTACTAACATTATAGTCTTGAGTGAAGCTATCTTGCTCTGCATTTAACTTTTTTATCTAATAATTTTCAAATGTCTTCTTTCGTTAGTCTCCTACTCATTCCCATTGTAGATGAAAAGTTGTTTTTTTTTAAATCATACTTCTTAGTTCTGTTCAATGAGAACCTTAAACAAACTAAAATGCTACAAAGAAGGTAGTACCAGATTTCCCTTAAACATTTGTGAAGAATGAGGTAATACTTTAGGCAATCTATAAGACAAACTGACAAATGATTCACAATTGGTTGTTTTACTACTGCATTGTTCCACCAGGTGGTTCCACCATTTTTCCAATTCCGTATCATTTTAGTTTTTATTAGAATAACTTGGCACATTGCAGTTCTAGATTGCAACATAGGAAACTCCTGACCCCACCTTCTCCCACCAACACACTGAATTCATAGCAATACTTGGAGAAATTCCCTCTCAAAGAAATTCAGAAACTGAGTGACTCCTACATATTAGACAAATGAGAAACAACCCACAGCAAAATGGGGAGAGACAGAGACAAAATCTTGCCATAAACCCCATCCCTAGCATGGCAACATATGGTTGGAAGGAACTTAAAACTCCCCACTTCTCTCTGAAAATCGAAGGGTCTGTACCCAATATCTAATGCTTCAATTTTTAAGCGGTCCACCTAAGGGATAGGCCCTCAAAACACCTAGCTCTGAAAGTCAATGGAGCCTGTGTCCACAAGACCTGAAAGACTACAACAAACAAATAGTCGGATAGGACTCACCCTGGCTATCCTCCCAGGGCTCAGTGCAGAGGCAGCAGATTGAAATGCCCATTCCTACATTCTTTCCTGGAAAGGGGCCTATTTGCTTATCTTTAAAGCTACAGCTAAGGGTCAGACTCCTAATTTAACACAAAGCTCTGCCTGACTGCAATTTTCTCCAGAAACTAGGCCCGAAGGTACCATCTTTGCACTCTTCCTCTGCCCTGCTCCATGCTGTGAATCTCCCTAAATGATGCTTGTGCACACAAGATATGGGAAAGGAAGATCAAGTTTTCATAATAAATCTTCTATTTATAAAAGGGCCCAATGGGCCTTTAGGGAAATAGCAAGATAAAAGGAGTTTTATTCCTTTAAAAATGTAATTTTTTTTCTGCATTCATTGGGAGATCTTTTAAAAAGAATAAAAGACATGAAATATAAATCCTTACAAGTAAAACTTTTTAAAGAGAAACCCCAAAGATTTGAATTCAAAGGAAACTGCTAGTATTCCCAGTGTTAAACTTAAATACTTTATATTGATAAAGTTGAATGAGTTCTTTATAGGTACTCTTAAGGGAAATAATAAGCATACTTTTTTAAATTTTTTTGATGTTTATTTATTTTTGAGAGAGACAGGCAGAGTATGAGCAGGGGAGGTGCAGAGAGAGAAGGAGACACAGAATTTGAAGCAGGCTCCAGGCTCTGAGCTGGCAGCACAGAGCCCAATGCGGGGCTCGAACTCATGGACCATGAGATCATGACCTGAGCTGAAGTGGGATGCTCAACTGACTGAGCCACCCAGGCTCCCCAATAAGCATACTTTTCAAAACATGTGTCAGTCAAATCTGCCTCCTCCTTAAACTCATGGTAGATATCTGAGACTTAAACTTAAGGCCTAAATTTTTAATTCCTGTTTAATGGAATTAAAATATACTTCCTTAGGCTTTTCAAACTAAAAAGGTTTACTAAAACATTAATATGTTGTCCTAAAATCTCATGGCTTTTAATATACTTAGAATAAGTTTTCACATTCTTGTAGGCTTTATTACAATTTAATTTCTTAAGTTTTTTTCCCTGTGGTTTCAGATTGAGGTCATGGAAGAACGTTAATCATATCTTAGTTGGCATTATATATTCTGCAGAGGTAAATTTTGGAGTTCCTGACTAAAGATTCAGCATTTAGCTACAGGATTCTGGTAACTCCACACTGTTCAGGGATAAAGTTCTGCTCATCCAAGGAAGTCAAACCTTGGTAAATAAACATCAGCTCTTCAAGAGAAAGCCTCAGGGTGGCTGAAAGTAACTAAAATTTATTGATAGGGGTTTGGAAACCTGCTTTGGTGTGGCCTTGTCAGAATCAGAGACCATTCAGGCAGCAGAAAACTGGTTGGTTAACAACCCAGCGCATGAACCATAGTTTACCAAAAATATCTATTAACAGTCACTGTTCCTGCTTTTGATAGGCAATGATTAATATAATTGCAAGTGAGAAAGTTGGTGCTTGCTTTAGGGTATTTTTCTCTGCAGCAAAGATTTCTCAGGTATTTGGACAAAGATCACAGTTACTAAAATTGCAAAAATAAAAAAGTCCTTCTTGCTTTGCATACATTTACATAGAGGTAACAACATGACATCCAAAAAGATGGAGAAACTTAAGTAGATGAATTAACAAGAGTTTGAATCATTCAAAGGTCGAAGTCTGATTCCTTCATTGATTCTTCTATGTCTAGCTCAGTGTTGGATAGGTGGAAACAGTAAACACTAGCAGACAGATTAAATTCTTAGTTTGACAGATGAGAGTGACCACTCAATATCAGAAAAATATATATTTGTGGTGATTTTAGGGAATGGCTCTCTGAAACAAACACCCATATACAAATAGGTTACTTAGACTTCATTTTGAATAAACTTTCCTTTTAGTAAATACAGTAAAGAATGAACTGGTCTCTGAGGTTCTTTGAGGCAAAGTATACTCTATGGTCATTGACAAATGACTTGAAGGAAAAAATAAAAACAAGAAACAGACTGGTATAAGAATGTATTTATACTGAAAAAAAAAAAAAAGTTGTTTCTATAGCCACATTCACGGTCGAACGTTTTAAGCATGAGCTTTAGGTTCTAATTAAGACTATTTTTCCTCAGTAAACTTTTAATTTCTCTAATTACAGTAGTTTTAATATTGAACAGACTTTTCCAACCTATGCCAAGCATTTATTTGTGAGTAATTTCCATACCTGAATGAAAAAATTATGATGTAGAACTGCCAAGATGTGTCATTAAGTCAGTGGATTCTAAACTAGGACACTGGGGGCGCCTGGGTGGCGCAGTCGGTTAAGCGTCCGACTTCAGCCAGGTCACGATCTCGCGGTCCGTGAGTTCGAGCCCCGCGTCGGGCTCTGGGCTGGTGGCTCAGAGCCTGGAGCCTGTTTCCGATTCTGTGTCTCCCTCTCTCTGACCCTCCCCTGTTCATGCTCTGTCTCTCTCTGTCTCAAAAATAAAAAAAAATTAAAAAAAAAACGTTGAAGAAAAAAAAAAAATAAATAAACTAGGACACTGGATTCTGATGTGACTGAAGTAGCAACTGTGGTGCTATGGAGGCACAGGGGTTTTGGCGAGATCTGTTTCACAACCAACACCTCACCCTAAACAGGAAATAGGACAAACCTCAGTGGAAATCCAAATTAAAGATATAAAGCAGCAGGAAAAAACAAAACAAAAACAGAAACGAAAAATGAAAGAAAAAAGAAAAAAAAAGAAAAGAAAAACCCACACCACAAGGTATTTAAAATGGGCATTTAATTAGTATAAAATCAGAATTGAGGGGTGCCTGGGTGGCTCAGTAGGTTGAGTGGCCAACTCCTGCTTTTGGCTCAGGTCCTGATTTCATGGTTTGGGTTGCTCAACCCCATGTGAGGCTCTGTGCTAGAAGCATGGAGCGTGCTTGGGATTTCCTCTCTCCCTCTCTCTCTGCCCCTCCCCAGCTGGTTCACTCACTCGCTCTCTGTCTCTCTCTCTCAAAATACATAAATTTTTTAAAAATATAAAATCAGTGGGGCGCCTGGGTGGCTCAGTCGGTTGAGTGTCCGACTTCAGCTCAGGTCGCGATCTCGCGGTCCGTGAGTTCGAGCCCCGCGTCGGGCTCTGGGCTGATGGCTCAGAGCCTGGAGCCTGCTTCCGATTCTGTGTCTCCCTCTCTCTCTGACCCTCCCCCATTCATGCTCTGTCTCTCTCTGTCTCAAAAATAAATAAAAAAAAATTAAAAAAATATAAAATCAGAGTCAATATAGAAATCAGAGTATTGGAAGGGTGCCTGGGCAGCTCAGTCAGTTAAGCATCTGACTTCGGCTCAGGTCTGGTCTCATGGTTCAAGGGTTCAAACCCCACGTGGGGCTCTGTGCTGACAGCTCAGAGCCTGGAGGCTGCTTCAGATTCTGTGTCTCCCTCTCTCTCTCTGCCCCTTCCCTGCTTGCATGCTCTCTCTCAAAAATAAAGAAACATTAATTTTTTTTAAGTCAGAGTATTTGACAAGGATTAGTCATTAAAAGAGCTTATCAAAGAGTATGGAATAGTCACTCACCCTGAATGGTAGTCAGGTTCTTCCTGGACCCTGCTTCTCCTCAAGTAGTTTTCATCTTAGTGATTATCACCACCATCCACCTGGTAATCTATGCCACATATATATAGGCTTCTATATATATTCTATATATGCCCTATATATAGGCTTCTCTAAACATGGGCATATTCAATTATTTGAAGTAGGCTACTGAAGACAGCTGCAAGATGGTCTTGCTCTCACTTTACAGCCCAGACTCAGTACAGGTTGAACTTCCAAGAAAGCTTGTTCTGAGCACTGAGATTACTCTCCTGAGACAAACATTGTGGGCCATGGTAAATCCAAGTAAAACTTCAATTTATTATATACAAAGGTAGTTTGTTTTTAATTTTTTAAGCAGCCAAGCATATCAAAAAATAAGTAAGATTCCTGAAGAGGTTGCTTATTGCAGGTATACTGATTTTTTTTTTTTTTTTACAATATTCTAGGCACTATACTAAGTTTACTAGATGTAGCAAAAATCAAGATAAAAATCCCTCTTTAGCAAAACTATATTCTTTTCTGTAGTTTAAACATTCAATTCACAGTATAAAAAAATGTCAAAGTTACCATGGCCCACCTAAGAATAACTAGTTTTGTTTTGTTTCTATGAGAAATATAAGTTTTTATGTGACATAATGCCAGAGATGTCTCCATTTGGAGACTGACAACACTGAAACTTTCCACTCATTGCTAATGACTATTCCCCTGTTCCTATGGGGGTGGGGGGGCCCAAAAACATTTATTACCTTTAGTATCCAATATCCATTTCCTATTTTTCTTGTAATCATTCCAATGCTGTGCTGGAGAACCATCTTTTCCCTACTTGATTGATGATACGGTCATTCAAGATTGAAGAAAGACTGGTAAGCTAATCATAGATTCATCCCCCAGTGGTGATCTAAGGAAACTATTATTTCTTGCTACCTGAAACACAGGTTCTGCCCTGGTTCCTTCCTGGCTTTCTCAACATCCAGTTATCTCTGTGAGTTCCATAAATCAGCCCATGAAATTTTCTTTTGCTTAAGTTAGCTTCAGTTTCTCTTTTTTGCAGTCCAAAATGCCTAACAGATACACCATGGATTCTCCCAGGGGCACTGACTGCATTCCGTGGGCTCAGCATGCCTTATGATACCCAGCAACAAGCACTGAGACAAGTATATTTTACTTAAAATGAAAATGAAGTAGCACAAAAAGATGGTGTTAGACCCATCCTTCCATTTATTCTTCTAAATTTTTCCTTGTGATTAATGTAGCTAGTAGCTAAAACTGTTGCTTGGACACACAAAATGCTACTGACTTTTATACCAGATTATTATTACAGCAATTACACAGCAGACAGGCAGAAGCCTTGAAGATATGTGGCCCTCGGGATAGCAAACAAGAAGTCTGAAATAAATGAAACTCAAATACCAGAATCACGTTGATGGTCAGCACTGCTCCTCTTGGCAAGAAAGCAGTTTCTTCTCTTCCAAGAAACAATTTGCATGACACTTGCTGTAGACATTACTTTCCTCCCGGCCACACATTAATTGACTACCCAGGTGCTCAGAGTAACACCAAGTGCTTATTTAAAACACACACACACACACACACACACACACACACACACACACACACACAGAAACAAAAACACCCCACCCAAACACACACACACACACACAACCTTTAAAGAAAGCACAAAGTAATCACAAACACAATTGCCTTGATGATAATTAATGCCTGGGGGCTAGCTTATAGCCTAAATCAATAATGGCTATTTTCCCCATCTCAAATCTATAAAATTCCAGACATGATTCTTTCTCTGCATCCCTTGCCATAAGAGCTAAAAGCAAGTTGGTATCAAATTCTTGATTCCATATCTGTTGCTGACACAATCCAAGAGATAAAACCTAATGAGTTTCTACAAACACAAACAATTTGTTAGCATTGACTGGTCACTTCAGTGAAAGAACCAGTCAATTTAATCAAATTGGCCAAACTGGCCTTAAGCTGAAGTGACAAATGGATGCAGTCAAAATAATCAAAGTAAGTAAATAGACTGGGTGTGTTCACTTCAATATCCTTATTATGGTTCCAAATCTTTACATGTTTGCTAATAAGCACTAGTCTCTGCTGAGTGAAAAAACATTACTATTAGGGAACACAAAGCAAGATGCCTGCTCACCCCAGCGGTCATAAGCAATCATCTGAATGAGCAAAACATATAGGCTAATGGAATAAACATTTCCCCCTGCCTCTTGACTGAGGGCATGCCCAGGAGTGCTACACCAGGTTTTCTAATCATTGGCATGTGAAGAATCCAGAAGAGACATTGCCCCTAGCCACAGTATAATTGGTTATATACATACAGTATAAACATACGTTTACTGGACAGTGGACACAGGAATACTGAATTAGAAAACATACCCAAGTGACTCTACCAGGAATCTAAGAAGAATAGACAGCAGAGAGGGCTTTCTAAAGCCCCAAACAATCATGGTAATTCACTTCCAACTGTTGCCCTGCTGGCACTATTCCTAAGCAGACAGGGGAGAGCTGCTGCATCTCTCAGATAACAAGGTAATTAATGTTAAAAAGGAAGGCCATATTGAGGAGGGTCAGTTGTAGCTTCAGAATTATAAAAAGGTAGAATTAAAGAGCCTATTTCCATTTGGCTCGAACTTTTTTTCTAAGGCTTATTTTAAAGAGATTTGAAAAGGCAGGGGTAGAGACGTGAATAAACAAAAGCTATTACAGGAAAATGAAATTCCTCTCCTCTTAGCCTCTTTCCATTACAGAACTTTTCTGAAACCCCAATGGCATTTCATAACCCAACCTTCCAAAATTAGTTTCATCTACTTAAAAAAAAACACATCATAGAATTTGTTCATAAACACCTTTGGAGGTGATACTATCCTTTCAATGAACTAAGGATCTGCCTCACCTTCCCACCCTGATTCTCCTCTTTGCAGGTAAATACATAATCACTGTTTGTTAATTGCTCAAATTTTACTGACACAGAGTAAGGTCATTGTAGCATGACATCTGGAGGAAGGAGGGCTATATGGGAGGAGTATAGAAGACCTACACATCCCAAATGAAAAGGAAAGACTAAGGGTTGTAATATTTTTAAATATGTGATATTGATTTCATAACAAATGACAATAGTAAATCTTGCCTTTAAATATGAAACAAAAGGAAATGTCTAGCCTTATGCAAAGGCTAAAAGAAATAAATGAAACCATAAGAAATATTAACTAGGTTTACTCAGAGAAGCTGTAATCCTAAAAATGTAATAGTTAATATGTACTCAACACTCTCTCTGCTAGACACTAAGCTTAGTGTTTTAATATGCATTAGCACATTTTAACTTCATAACAACCTTAAGAGATAGTTATGATTGTTATCCTCATTGTTTTCAAATAAGGAAACTGAGGCACAAAGAAGGTGAGACACTTGACAATGGTAACACAGCTAATAAGTGGAAGAGCTAGGATTTGAACCCAGAAAATCTAGTTCCATGATCCAAACTCTTAATCTATATATTCGGTAGCCCTTAAAGTAAAACATCTGGGTATCTGTACAAGTGAAATATATACAGCTTAGTTTTGAATATAACATTTTATCAGTAAGGTAACTACCAAAAGAAATCTAATTTATTTTTTTTAATGTTTATTTATTTTTGAGACAGATATAGCACAAGCAGGGGAGGGGCAGGGAGAGAGGGAGACACAGAATCTGAAACAGGATCTGAGCTGTCAGGACAGAGCCCGAAGCAGGGTCCAAATCCACAAACTGTGAGATCATGACCTGAGCCAAAGTCGAAAGATTAACCAACTGAGCCACCCAGGTGCCCCAAGAATGATAATTTTAATAGGAGAAAAACACAGTAAAGATTGTATACCTTCTTCATAGCATTCTAAAAAAATGTTAGCACATATTTAAAAAAATATCTTTGACACCTTATTTACATATGTGTATGCACCATATTCATATGCTTAATTAGTGGTGAAATATATATGCAGAAACAACACCCATTATAGAATTTTTTTAAATAGTTTTAATTTCTTCTTTATATTTACCTATAATGCCTGCGTGTGTGCCTGTGTGTGTGTGTGTTTTAATGAGTATGCATGTATCACTTTTTTAATCATGAATTTAATTGATGAGTTTGGATTTGGGAAGATGATCTTGAATGAAATTATTTTATATGTCTTAACAAGCTTGTAGAGACTGTGTGTATAACACCAACTATACTCTTGTGTCCACAGTCATGAGAGGACAACTGAATGGTCTCATTAAAATTCTGGTAGAAGGAGAACAAGTCAGAACTTCAGAAATTTGGATTCAAACTCAAATGCACGATTGTGTAAAATCTTGAACATAGGCCATTTCCTAAAATATTTCTTTTTTTAAATTTTTTAAAACATTTTTATTATTCATTTATTTTGAGACCGGAGGGGGGGGGGGCAACATGAGAAGGGGGGAGAAGCAGAGAAGAGGGAGAGAGAGAATCCCAAGCAGGCTCTGTGCCTTTAGCACAGAGCCCGATGTGGGGCTGGAACCCATGAGATCATGACCTAAGCTGAAATCAAGAGTCAGACAGTCAACCAACTGAGCCACCCAGGATCCCCCCTCTAAAAATTTCTTAATACATGTTAAATGACTATGGTAGGAGCAAATATAGTCCCTGGCCATCCTTCCAAACTCAGCCTGCACAAGCACACCCTGCATGTACAAGCACACATCGCCTACCACCGATTCCATGACAGTAAAACAACAAAAGAAAATAGAAGTAGTCACAAAAGTCTCTGAATATTTTAGATTTTTCAAAGGCTAACTTTATGATTTTGATCAATATTATTTTGAAAGAAAAACTTTAAACAGCCCACAACTCCTAAAACTGAGGTGTGCCATAAACACAGGAAAACGACAGTCATGATTCTCAAGCTGAAGAAAGTCCACACGGAGAATTTTCACCCAGGAGACAGTCTGCCTCATTAACCTTTAGGTGATGGCAACTGAGGGAGACAGCAGAAAAAAGGGGCCGGAATAGCTCAAGGAAAGATGACAACAAGTCAGAAGTAAGATGGGTTGTGACAGGGACGATCTCCAAAGGAAAGAAAAAACATGGAAATCCGCAACACAAATGGAAAGTGACAGGAAGAAACTGTTTGGGACTGTAAATTAGCTCAGTGGGAAAAGAAGTGGAACATGCATTGGAGTGAAACCACTGAATTATGGGATTATGCCCCTAGAACTCTTAGCATAGCAATATTGTCTCCTAGCCAACAGAGCAGGACTAGATTTATTATATATACATCCTCCTGCCTTCCTCATTCTCTTCTCAGAGAAGCAGTGAAGTCAATTGCAGCTAGAAAATTAACCAGCCCTTTCCTTTTTTGCCTCTCCTTTGCTTCTCAAATTAGTGAGAAAATGTAAATGTGAATTTTCCCTCTGTGGCTGTCTCATCACAGATGGTGACACATTAGAAAATCCTGGTGAGAAAATTTAATTCCAGTTTTCTTCTCTCCATCCAGGCTGATGTCCCTTTGAATGTTACAAATGGACCCTCTCCTACTCAGTCTAATACACTTACTTTTAACTCTTTTCTATAAAAGGTATTTTAAAATGAAGAAACCAGAGATGTAAATGTTTCAACTCATTCCCTGTATTTGAACCTCAGGTGTTTCACCTTTGAATTTCCCCTGTAGGCATTGTTAATAGATTGTATTTAGAAGGCCCCCTGACTCTGAAATCTAGGTCATAAACTGATTGCTCCTTGCTCAGCATCCACTTTTTTGTTTGTTTCTAGGGACAGCCCCACTCCACTTTGAACTAAAGATATTTAACACATCTCTAAATACTATGAAATATTGCAGACTAATACAATTGAGTTCAATGGGAGCACATCAGCTCACACTTCTTGAATGTTAGACAGCAAGAGTTGTGACCACTCTACCCTCTACCCCATGCAGTCTAGCCTTTAAATAAGTACCCAAATAAACATTTAACATGCTGTGTGTTCAATGCCTCTCTGAATGCATTACTTGCTTGATAACAGATGCTTAAAGATGAAGAACAATAGTAGTCAGGAAGTAGGTTTGCTTGGATGAAGCCTGTAAAACAAGATTTTTTTTTAATAGAATACACACACACACGCGCGCGCGCACGCGCGCGCACACACACACACACACACACACACACAAAGTATTTATAAATCAGGGATTAAAAAACAAACAAAACTCAGGGATCCTTTAAAACCTTCAAGTACTGCTGTGCCTAAAATAAAATGGCTGCTCTGTAACAAAGCACAGGGGGACGAGGCAATGAGAGGGCGTAATAAGACACTCTTGAATATGAATTTCAAGCCCTTGAACTAGATGAAATTCTCTCTCCCTGGAGAAAATGAGTGATTTTCAGAGTTTGGACATTAATTAGGAAAGTTTGAGAGAAAAAATAGTATGAGTACGGACTAGATATCCATCACCTCATCATCCACTAAGTATCAGATGAGCAACAGCAGGAGTTGCCAAAGTTCAAGATTATACATAAGATTGAACTACTTTCTCCAAGTCACTCCAATCTCCTTCAAGAGAGAAGGAAGTATTACATTCTCAGATTCAATGTCCACACTCTTCAGGTGAGGGGAAGCTTTGAGACACAGATGAGAAACTATTGACCTCCCTTGGGTTTCACATCAAGGTGTCACACTAGAGGATCAATTCTGCAATTTTCTTCTCTGAGAGATGTAAGAGAAAACATCAGACAGCCTGTGTGAGTTTTCACAAATTTGGGGGAGATTTTCCCAGATGACTGAGAAGCGCTACCTGAAAGAGGAGGGACTTCACATCATCACAGCAGGCAGAAGCAGGAAGCCAAATGAAGAGATGGAACAAGGCAGGAGTGTATTTCAGTGCTGAGGAGAGCCTAGGTGGAGGTGATGTAGAGCACCAGGTGACATTCACACTCATTACTAGAATTATCCTTAGGAGGATTGGACAATCCCAGAGCTTGGAAGTGACCACAGCAGGGACACTGCTGGATGCAACTGTTCACTGGGAAATATAAAGCTTCCAGGAAGACAGAAAAATCAAAGAGGATACTGTTTTCAAAAAGGAGGAGATACATTTCTATTCTTTTTTCATTTCAGATCTATGAACTTCCATGAACTGTGGCCTTGTAGAATCAAATACCTCAGAGACAAAATATTAGGGCTAACTGTTGAATATTTTTATATAAATGTTGGCACACCTGGCTTGGCTCCAATGTGGAAAATTGATACAGTTTGTAATGAAGAACTTTACCCTGCAGAAAATAATTACTGAGATATATAAAAATATTTAAAATTGTCTTGTTAGATTATTTTTAATACTGTATTGTCCATTTCAGTAGGGAAATAAATATTTATAAAGCCTATAATTATTTAAAATAGAGGGGCGCCTGGGTGGCTCAGTCTGTTAAGTAACCAGCCTAGATCATTATCTCCCAGTTCATGAGTTTTTGAGCCCCGCATCAGGCTCTCTGCTGTCAGCGTAGAGCCCGCTTTAGATCCTCTTTTGTCCTCTCTCTGCCTCTCCCCCCAACTTCTCAAAAATAATTCAAAAAAAATAAAAATTGATCTCTATAGTGTCAGAATATTGACTTTAAAAAAACACAAAACAAAAAAAGAAATGATCTGTATTCTTATGTTTTAAAGCAAATCATATAGACATTTCAAAAGTTAAGCATGAGATAAAAAATACAGAATGTTGAAAATCTTAAATTTAATAATCAAAATTCTGAAAGGACACAATATGGTTCAATTTCAGCAAATAATACTGTTCAAAATATTATTTAGGTAATTTTCTTTTATTTATCTTTGACAGTGAGAGAGAGCAAGAGAGAACACACATGCGCCCAAGCAAGTGGGGAAGAGGCAGGAAGAGAGAGAAACACAGAACACCAAGCAGACTCTGTGTAGCACAGAGTCCCATGTGGGGCTTGAACTCATGACCCATGAGATCATGACCTGAGCTGGAGTCAGATGCTTAACCAACTGAGCCACCCCAGTGCCCCTGTTTAGGTCATTTCTAAAAGGAATTTATTATTAAGCCTCATAAGAATAAATCATCAACAAAAGTAACAAATAAGGTTTTATTTCATAAAAATTCATAATAGATAACTATAAATATATAGGTCTTTTAGAGTTGGTGAAAACTGACAACTAATGATCAAATTAAGTCCAGAAAGAAAATATAATCCTGCAATCCCTTATCTGAAACCTCGGAACTAATGGATTTTGCACATATCATATATTATGTAAACTTTCCATCCACACTCTATAATTTAACACATTGTTTCTCAATATTCATTCCAAGTGGGTTAAAGAAGGCCATCAATGGTAATATTAGTGTAGTCAAGTTTAGCCACCAAATGTGATTCAGTGCCAAACCAAGGGGTAAAGAGTGTTTCTTGTTTTCATAGTTTACTACATTGTAGAATTGAAGAAATAGGGTTATGTACCTGTATTTAATATGCACACACAAATCTACGAATTCACGGATAATAAACATTTGCTATGCTTTAGTGACAATTCCACTAGCTGTGATAATTCTATGGGAATGTAAAAGACTAGCATCTATGTTGTAGTGATCTGTAGAGGACTCTATAGCCATCAATGCTATGAGGAAATTAATATGGATACTGACTGAATTCAAAATGCTAACAGAGAGTGATTTATGAATAGTGTTGAAATAAAGAATTTCAAGTGATGTAAACAGTTGTTAAAAGGTGTTAAAATTTTAATCACTTCTTCACTACTTTACTGAGTGATACTTTGAGTACCTCCACTGTAGACCTTTTCACCCTTGAAATGCTGTATTGTGTAGGCAGGAATCACAATGGACAATGCATATTTTCAAAGGACTCCTTGACTTCAGGGGGAGTCTTGAGATGGTACACCCAGCTAACGTAAGGAACCAAGGCCTGAACAGTGATCAAAATCATATGACCATTAGACATCTTTTATGGTCGCTTATTGATTTTGTACCTCTAGGACTGAAGCAGACAGGCAATTGACTCAAAACCCTACTTGAAACGTGTAACAAAAACAAAACAATCATAGGTCTGATAAAAAAAAAAAAAAGTTAACATGAATCAACACAACAAACTGTCATGGTCTTTCATTCAATGCCCAGACCTAACCCAGTCTGTATATGAGGAGGCTCTTTTTAAAAAGGACTGTGTCACCTTAAGAAAAGACTGACAGTTCTACAAGTATATAATTCCAGATACTTGCCCTAAGGGACCTGAAATCATTTACCATGTAACTGAACTAGAGCATAGAAATAAGGTTACTGGATACTTGGTTGAAATGATGATAATCTCTGGGCACCCAGAAAACACTATGGTTTGGATGTCAGGTGATAAATGGAGTTTTGGTCTAGGTCTGTCTTTGCTTCCCACTTCCAGAAAGCAAAGCTGAAACAGACATGCTTAGCAACTGATAGAATTAAACAATTAGCTATGTTTACTCAAATAATCATCATTTTCTCATTTTTGTGACATCAAATAGAATAGTTTTAAGTTACTATTTAAGAAGTTAATCTGTATTTTTAAGAAGTTCATCTTCATATATGAAGAGCTATCCATCCTGGTTTTATCATATAGTTGATATATACACAAGCAACATTTGCCACCCCTTTGGCATTTGGATTATTTCAGGTTGATTATATTTTTTATTTATTTTACTTTATTTTATTTAAATTTTTTTTTTTTACATTTATTTATTTTTGAGACACACAGAGAGACAGAGCACTAGTCGGGGAGGGATAGAGAGGGATACACAGAATCCGAAGCAGGCTCCAGACTCTGAGCCATCAGCACAGAGCCCAACGCAGGACTGGAACACTCGAACCATGAGATCATGACCTGAGCTTAAGTCAGACGCTTAACTGACTGAGCCACCCAGGTGCCCCTATTTTTTTTTTAATTTTAATATTTATTTTTGAGAGAGAGAGAGAGAGAGAGACTGAGCATAAGCAGGGGACGGGCAGAGAGAGAGGGAGACACAGAGTCTGAAGCAGGCTCCAGGTTCTGAGCTGTCAGCACAGAGCCCGACAAGGGGCTTGAACCCACCAACCGCCGGATCATGACCTGAGCTGAAGTCAGCCGCTCAACTGACTTAGCCACCCAGGCAGCCCTAGGCTGATTATTTTTAAGAAATCAACAGGTTCAAGAAATTTTGTTTTTGTTTTTTGTTTCTTTTTTCTTTGCCTCCCCACTAATTACCTAAAATAATTTAGGTAAAGAACCTGTTTCAAGATGGGAGCTATCACCAAAGAGAACTATAGTATAATATGAATTATGTGTTGCAGACAGGAAGGAACCAAGCAAAGTGTTTGTTAAAATGTTCTTTGCATGACCCATTGTTTTTGGATGACCAAGCAAAGATTTGTTTATCCAACATTTACTTTTTCCCTGGGAAAATTTTCTCCCTGGGAACTTCCTTTCCTCCCTTTGAAGCCCTAGACTCCTACCCTCCTTACCTTAGTCCAAAATGACAAATAACTCATTTTGTCTGTTTTCAAAATTTCTGTTTATTTGGATTTCCTTTACATGTATAATTAAATTTGATCTTTCTTCTGTTAATCTACCTCAAGTCAATTTAATTCTTAGATCAGCCAGAAGAATCTTGAAAGACAAAGAACAATCTTTCCTCTCCAACAATCAAAAGACCGTAAAATTTGATTTATGAAGTAGTCCAAATTTTTTTAACAGAAAAAAAAGGTAGAGACAACTCATTAATGTTAACAAATATATTTTTGTTCCAAGAAGAGCATCCTAACCAAGGTGCTGCAGAAAGAGTTATAGTATTAATTTGGTAACTGTAAGTTTTTTATTGTGATTAAAAATTCTCTTCACCAGGGGCACTTGGGTGGCTCAGTTGGTTGAGCATCCAACTTCAGCTCAGGTCATGATCTCACAGTCTGTGAGTTTGAGCCCTACATCAGGCTCTGTGCTGATGGCTCAGAGCCTGGAGCCTGCTTCTGATTCTGTGTTCCTCTCTCTCTGTCCCTCTCCACCTCACGCTCTGTCTCTCTCCCAAAAATAAATAAACATTAAATTTTTTTTTAATTCTCTTCACCAATTTGGAAGTTCTCTCACCTTACAGCAGAGAATGGAATATGCATATATATACTTAAGTTTATTTTTAAATAAATAAGCTTGCAAATATTGTATATTTTATATATCATATGTTGAGGTCATCTAATACAGCTCAAATAATAAAAGCATAATTAATCTTGACAAAATCAGTATGAACTAGTTCCTCTTATTCTCCCCTTTTTAGAGATGAGGAGGTTGAGGCACAATCTGAGTTAATGATTTCCCCGATATCACACAGCCAGTAATTGGGGCCAGTATTCCAACTTCAGTTTGGTCCCAGTGTCCATGTCCTCATCGTTACGCTATTTATGAGCAAGAATTAAGGCTAAGAGAAATATGTTGACAGGAGTTCTTTGCTGCTATACTGAATTTTCAGAATCAGCACAGTAAGGAGGAGGTGCTTTCATACCCAGCTAGTAAAAACAGAATAAGGAAAAAGAATTTCTCACACAAGTAAGAACAGCCAAAATACTATGCAAGCCCTGCTCTTGGCTCTCCAGGCTACAAAGACTTACTTAACACCAGTAAGATTATAATATGAAAAGCCACATGCAAAGGAAGGAAATAGTAACAAGAGGTGGTAAGCTGTGTTTTAGCTAACTCCACCTTTGGGAAAGGTCTAGAGAGAGACTTTAGCAGTGGAAAACAGATAAATGTTCAGACTTGGATTATAAATAGAAGGCACTGTAATAAGACTGCCTGCTCATGAACTTTGGTACCCTACACATTTTACTCATTGACATTTATATCTTGCATAAATAAGGGGTTCCTGTGAATCCAATTTCCCCACCTATTTTATTGTTGGTGTTGGTGTCATTACTTGCAAGAAGCTCTAGGGTAGACTAAAAATTGTGGATTTGTTCTTTGTGACACTTGGCTGAGAAACACAGCAACTGTAGAACCTATTATTTTTTTCTACTTGACCTTTACTGAAGTCAAGGAGAGTTGAGCCCACTCTGAGGGTTTAATGGTAAAAGGAAAGCAGATTTTGTTGTTGAAAAAATAATCCTGAATATCACCCTACGGATGGCTTGTTTAAACTAGTTTTGTCACTTGAAACTACTTTAATGCCAATATAGTGGTACATGAAACTAAGGATTTTGAAATGTCTAGATACAGGTTTCTACCTATGTCATCAGGATTCTCTCTTAATATGTCCTTTCCTGAGTGTTGGTTGATTAAGATTCCTTACACAGTGCTAAAAAAAAAAAAAAAAAAAAAAAAAAAAATCAACATCAGGAGTTCCATATAATTTTTAATGTTTATTTTTGAGAGAGACAGACAGACAGAGCATGAGCAGGGGAGGGGCAGAGAGAAGGGGAGACACTGAATCCAAAAGGGGCTCCAGGATCTCAACTGTTAGCCTAGAGCCATGACTCAAACTCTTGAGCCATGAGATTATGACCTGAGCTGAAGTCAGACACTTAATTGACTGTGCCACCCAGGTGTCCCTAGCTTAAAATAAAAATTTACTTATAAAAATAAAACTAAAAAGGGTCTCATTGAATGTGGCATTAGCTCTCCAGGTAGCTGTTCCCTTCTCAAGCCGGGCCAGTCCCATTACTGAAGTAACTATGTCTAAGAGACCTGCAGTTGGCATTGATCTTGGCACCACCTACTCCTGTGTGGGTGTCTTCCAGCATGGGAAAGTGGAAATAATTGCCAACGATCAGGGAAACCGAACCACCCCAAGTTATGTCGCCTTTACTGACACTGAACTATTGATGCTGCAAAGAATCAAGTTGCAATGAATCCCAACACAGTTTTTGATGCCAAACATCTGATTGGAGGTAGATTCGACAATGCTGTCATCCAATCTGATATGAAGCATTGGCCCTTCATGGTGGTGAACGATGCTGGCAGGCCCAAGGTCCAAGTAGAATACAAGAAAGAGACCAAAAGTTTCTGTCCAGAGGAGGTGTCCTCTATGGTTTTGACAAAGATGAAGGAAACCACAGAGGCTTACCTTGGGAAGACTGTTACCAATGTTGTAGTCACAGTACCTGCCTATTTTAACAACTCTCAGCATTAGGCTACCAAACATGCTGGAAATATTGCTGGTCTTAATGTACTACGAATCATCAGTGAGCCAACTGCTGCTGCTATTGCTTATGGCTTAGACAAAAAGGTTGGAGCTGAAAGGAATGTGCTGATCTTTGACTTGGGAGGTGGCATTTTTGATGGGTCAATCCCCACTACTGAAGATGGGATCTTTGAGGTCAAGTCTGCTGGAGACACCCACTTAGGTGGAGAAGACTTTGACAACCGAATGGTAAACCATTTTATTGCAGAGTTCAAATGAAAACATAAGCAGGACATCAGTGAGAACAAGCGGGCAGCATGTTGCCTCCATACTGCTTGTGAGCACACTAAGTGCACACTTTCTTCCAGCACCCAGGCCAGTATTGAGGTTGATTCTCTATATGAAGGAATGGACTTTTATACCTCTATTACTCGTGCCTGGTTTGAAGAATTAAATGCTGACCTGTTCCGTGGCATCCTGGACCCTGTAGAGAAAGCCCTTCAGGATGCCAAGTTTGTCAAGTCTCAGATCCACGCTATTGTCTTGATGGGTGGTTCTGCAAGTATCCCCAAGATTCAGAAACTTCTACAAGACTTTTTCAATGGGAAGGAACTGAATAAGAGAATCAACCCTGATGAGGCTGTCGCTTATGGTGCAGCTGTCCAGGCAGCCATCCTTTCTGGAGACAAATCTGAAAATACTCAAGATTTGCTGCTGTTGGATGTCACTCGTCTTTCTCTTCGCATTGAAACTGCTGGTGGAGTCATGACTGTTCTCATCAAGCACAATACTACCATTCCTACCAAACATACCCAAACCTTCACTACCAACTCTGACAACCAGCCTGGTGTGCTCATTCAGGTTTATGAAGGTGAGCGTGCCATGACCAAGGATAACAACCTACTTGGCAAGTTTGAACTCACAGGCATACCTCCTGCCCCCCGGGGTGTTCCTCAGATTGGGGTCACCTTTGATATTGATGCTAATGGCATTCTCAATGTCTCTGCTGTGGATAAGAGTACAGGAAAAGAGAACAAGATCACCATCGCAAATGACAAAGGTCGCATGAGCCAGGAAGACATTGAGCACATGGTCCAGGAAGCTGAGAAGCACAAAGCTGAAGATGAGAAGCAGCGAGACTAGGTGTCCATCAAGCATTCAGTTGAATCTTAAGCATTCAACATGAAAGCGGCTGTTGAAGATAAAAAGCTTCAGGGTAAAATCAACGATGAGGAGAAACAGAAGATTCTGGACAAGTGTAATGAAATCATCAACTAGCTGGATAAGAACCAGACTGCAGTAAAAGAAGAATTTGAGCATCAGCAGAAAGAGCTGGAGAAGGTCTGCAATCCCGTCATTACGAAGCCGTACCAGAGTGCAGGAGGCATGCCTGGAGGAATGCCTGGAGGCTTCCCTGGTGGTGGAGCTCCCCCATCTGGAGGTGCCTCCTCTGGGCCCACCATTGAAGAGGTTGATTAAGCCAAGCTAAGAATAGGTCTAGCAATGTTCCACACAAAACATTTGAAGGACCCAAATTTGTAGCAAATTCCATGGCAGTTTTAAAGTTGAGCTGCTATAGTTAGTAAACTGGGCATCCTTGATACTTGAATATGGACTACGTGCACAAGGAAAGGAAATATAACATTGCACTTTATAAGCACTGTATTGTTAAGTGGAAAATGCAATGTCTTAAATAAAACTATTTAAAATTGACATCATAAAATTGTTTTAAAAAAATAAATAAATTATAAAAATAAAACACCTTCTCTCCTCTTGGGCCTACAAATTCATAAAAAAGGAAGGGAGGGGGAGGGGAAAGATGAAAGGGGAAAGGAAAGAAAGAAAATACATACACACAACACAGAATAGTTCGGATTATCTGTTGCATCTCTAGACCTGGACTTATTACTTGATCAGGGGAAGGTGATAGAAAAATCTGATTTTTCAGACTTAGGTTACATGCCTATAGGTGGTACTAGAGCTTGGGGCCAGCCTCAGTCAGAAATGTTGATAAAGTATGAGAGAGGAATGTTTCCTTAAAGAAACTCTGAGCTTACACAAGTATTTATAAATGTATAATTAGGTTTCCTTTCCTTTCTCTTTAATATTCTTTTGTTTCCTTCCCAATGTTTCAATGCTTGCTCCTTATTTCTAAGATTAGAGCATTAAGATATATGAATCTTAAAAAATTGATTTAAATAATACCTTGAACCCCTTCAATTATACACGTTAGAGAAAACCAAAGATTGCATTTAATAAAAAAAATCACTAATATTTGCCTTTTAGAGGATTTAATAAAGTATAGCATTATAAAAATTTTAAATATGTATATTTAAAAAGTTAGGTCAAAAGAAATATTTTCTGAAATTTTTTTAATGTTTATTTATTTTTGAGAGAGAGAGACAGAGTGCAAGGGAAGAGGGGCAGAGAGATAAGGAGGTACAGAATCTGAAGAAGGCTCCAGGCTCTGAACTGTCAGCACAGAGCTGATGTGGGGCTTGAACTCTCGAACCACAAGATCATGACCTGAGCCAAAGTTGGACACTCAACCGACTAAGCCACCTTAGTGCCCCCCAATTTTTTTCTAAATGAACTTCCTGTAAAATTTTAAAGGCTATACTCTCCTAACACACAATCTTGCAAGATATGAAGGAGACTGAAGAAGCTGAATTTTGCCACTCGTGGCTCTGTGTATTTCTTTTCACTGGGGAGAATGATATTCAAACTAGAAATAGAATCATACAGTCTCTGTCACCTACATTTCAGTATTTGCTTTCTGTCATACTTCCCAAGTGCCCTTCATTGAAGTCATAAGCATGGACCTCTAGATTCAAACTCACCTCTAAAACACCTGAATATTCGCTTACTTCCAATTTTGACATCCTCTAAGATTTTAAAGAAAATAATTGAGAATGATTATATCTAAACTAACTTGAAATGCATAGCTTGTTTAATGTAATTATAGGCCGTCTAAAAAGTTTCTTACTTCGTACCTCTGTTTTCTAATATTAAGGCTATTTCTGATTATAAAGTGTATACATGTTTTATATATATATAGTATATATTCATAAATTGCCATATTATTTTCTATAGAGGATCTTTGATAATATTTTGGTGACTTTTTTCTCCTTACATTTTAAAAAAATCACTTTAGTAAATTTTTTTATCTTGTTTTTTTTCAATATAGGAGAAATTTTCCTCATGTAATTAAGTCTTTCTTTCAATTATTTCATTTCAGCGTAAGAATCTATAATAATTTTTCCCCTACTCCTAAATACACATATTCATTGGCCTATGTCTGGACTCTAATTTTCCAATGGTTTACTAGTCTATTCTTGCACTGACACCACTCAATTTGGCTTTATAATAAATCTTGATCCCTTATAGAGGAAGTCCTGCCCATTGTACTTCTTTAGAACGCCTTGGCAATTGCATTTCCCTATGAATTTTATAATCAGCTTGTCAATTTCCAGACAATACACAGCGACACAAATTTGTGGGGCTTTTCACTGGGATTTTACTGAATCCATCAGTCAATTTGAGGATAAGATCTTCAAGTTTTCTCCATTCTTTTTTTTCTCTCTTTTCAACCCATGATCACAAAACATTCTCCATTTATTCTTTGTTGTTTTTTTTAGCTTCTCTCAATATTGTTTCATTTGTCTTAAACGTCTTTCATTAAATTTGGTTCTACTTGATTTAAAGCATGGTTGTATAGAGTATTTTAAAGTTCTTTTACGTTAATTGCTGCTGTAGTATTATTCATTCCTGCAGTATTGTGCATTTGTTCATTTTCAAGTTGCATGTGTGTATGTGTGGTGTGTGTGTGCATGTGCGAGTGATTTCTCTGTATCCTTTAACACTTCACTGTAGCAGTTAAAAATGTTAATTTTATAAGTGAAAAATCAAATTTTATTATCTTAATTTTAATTCCTTTAATTATTGGTGAGGGTGAATATTTTTAAATGTTCATTAGCCATTAAAACTGAACAATTAATGATTCCACAAGCTACAGAGAAACTCTTACAGAAATATTAGCTGAATTCTGATCATATGCTTTTTGTGAACAAGCATGTAGATTGGTCTTTTTATTTAAGCATTGTTTTATTCTGTATATACCACTTCCTAAGACTATCCTTCCTAGTAATTCCTGAACCTTGAAATTCCTCTTATTATGCCTTTGTTACTAACTGGATTCACATACTCCATGCTGAAAGTTCCCTGACACTGTTAACTTTTTTATTTATGACAAGCTACATTTTGATACTTACTAAGTCCTGACATAGATACAAGGTTTTTTGTCATATGCTGTGAGATAAACAAATGAATGTGATTTTGTCCTTATTCTCAAGCGGTTGACCATCTAGTAGGTAGGGTAGAAAGTCATGTGCAGTTACATATAAATCAAGGCTGAAAGTAGAATCTGAAATTAGACAACTACAAAATTACAAAAAAAAAAAAAAACCATAAATTTTACTTTGTAGTTTTATTTTGTTCTATTGCTTTCTTAGATTTAGTGAGTCCTACCTGGCCACCTATGGTAAGGTAAGGTGATAAAAAGATAATTTGAAATGATATAAAAGTTCTATTAAAAAAGATAGGTGAAAGGAAAAAAGAAAAAAAAAAACATTTTTTGCCATAATAAACATAGGACTAAAATTCACATTTCGGATGGTATTTGCATTCCCTTTATCATGTATTTTAGGTTAATTTATAGATTTGTTCAATGAAAACTGGGATGTGTTATGTTAGCCCCCATGTCCCCCAAAAGAAGCAAATTCTGGATCTTCTTACCCTGCAGGTGTTACTATTAATTAAACCAATGTTTCTATTTTGCAAGTATTATGATTGTGATACCAAGTGGTGATTAGTCTAGATAATATTGTTAGACTCTTACTTTCCAGCTTAGGGGTATTGCTTTCATTCTAAAGTGTTGATTGTTTCTTATCTAGCTTTGAAAATAAGATTAGATGCTTTTTAAACTGATGTCTCCTATATTGTCTAACTATGGAAATTTATATAGTAATTTAAAATCTGGTAAGTTATGAGTGGCATAAGCCTGCATAATAAAGCAATCATAAGCATTGACACATTGGCAGAATTCAGTGCAGTCTGCCTTTGCAAGGGAAAAATTTCCTACCACATGCTGAAAAGTTAGAGGGGACACCATCTAACAGTATTGGCTTTATTTTATTCACTTTCTGCACAGGTCTGGAAAAATTTATTTGGAATTTCAACAAGATTAATGAAGAAAATAAAGGATAATATCCTTCTGGTTAGCATTTCGTTAAGTTTATTCAACAACCTTTTTTGAGCGCTAACTTTATAAAACAAGCCACTCTGCAAAGCAAAATAAAGGATCAGATGCTATTCTTGATGTCTGATAGAAGTCAGACCACTTGTATTTGGTTTTCATCATTACAACCTGAGTACAGATTTGCTACTTACTATCAATGTGACCCTATAAAATTAAACAAAAGTAACCTTTTGCTAGAGGTAGAAAGAGAAAAATAATCAAAATATGGATTACATTCTCCATTATATTAGCCCAATTTCTGAACAGTATATACCAAAAGAAACAAAACAAAACAAACCACCCACAAAAAACTGGTTTCTGTTGTAGGCAGCTCTGACATGGCTCACAATTCCCATCTCCTGGTATTCACACCCTTGTATAATCTCCCATTGCATGTGGGCTGAACCCAGTGATGTACTTTCAAAGAACAGAGTACAGTAAAAATGATGCATGTCACTTTGTTGATTGTAAAAGACCACAGTTTCTCTCTTGCCAGTACTTTCTTACTGGCATTCTGTCCCTCCAAATACACATCCTCATCTTTCTCACTTTGATGCAACAAGACGCAAATGTTAGAGAGACCTGTACAAAAAGAAACTGAAGCTCTCAGACTACCAGACTTTGGGGAACAAAATCCTGCCAAGAACCACTAGTGAATTTTGCCCTACTTGAACCTTGAGATATCAACAGCTCTTACCAATGCTGTGATAGCCTTGTGAGAGAGATATGGGCCAACATCCTAATTTCTATCTGTGAGACACCTTGAAGCAGAGAACCTAATAAAGCCATGCTCTGATTCCTGACCCACAGAAATTGTGAGATAATAAAAATGAGATATTTTAAGCTGCTATGCTTAGGAGTAATTTGTTATCCAGCAGTAGGTAACTAATACAGTTTATCTCCCATATTGCTTCTCTGAATATGTATTTACTAATATGTAAAAGATGATAAATAATGTATAACCTACTGACCTCAGAGGTCTTTATAAAGTTTAAATATGATAATGTGTATAGAAAAATGTAGCAAACACTAAAGTACTCTACAAACAGGAGCTAATTTTAAGGAATAAACAATCTTAACACAAGTGATTAGTGTCACAAAGCAAGTAGTTACTATTAACTCAACATTTAGGATATTCCAGGCACTTTCCAAGGTATTTTAGAAAGACATCTAATTGGCATTGCCATAGCATAATTGAAGAAACTGAGGTTCAGCAAAGTTTAGTGACTTACAAATGCTACGATGGGATGGATTTGGAATTCATCACCCAGATACGGTTCAAAAGTTCATGTCCTTTCCTCTAAAAATTCCTACCCGTTTTCCTATTATTGTTGTGGTGGTTTTCACAAAACAGAAAGTGAGGCTTCCCAAACATGAAATGTCTTATAATGAGTAATTCTGGTGCCCCACCTATATCTCCTTAATTGAGTAGGTGCACCAACCCTCTAGCTATTGAGTGCTGACTGCCAAAGGCTCCAGCTGTCCCCTTCCCCGAAGAAATCCTCTGCAGATGGGAGGTAGCCTGAAGCTCAGGACAGACCTACACAGGCTAGAAACATGAATGCCTCAAGTGGAGACCAACTGTGTACTGTCATTCTTGCTTCAAAGTCTCCTACAGGATGAAGTAGAAGCTAGTCTCCAGATAAGAACACCTCTTTGCTATGGTTTTATTCCTCTGTCCTCTCCTGCTCCCATCTCTGGCCTCTTCCTGAGAATACTTCCTCCCTCAATCTCCTTCACCCTCATTATCTCTGCCTCTGCCTCCAGGGAACTCAACTTAAGACAGTCCTTTGCCTATTTTTACTTTCTCTTTTACATATTTCCACCCCCAAATCCCACACACACTTACATGGCAATATATTTATTCAAACCTTCAGGTTATAATTACACAGGTTCTTGAGCTTAACAAAAGTTTGCACTGTAGTTTTGCCAACTCCCAAAAAGTTATTTTCCATGGGTCTATGATACAAAATTTGGATATACTGTTGATGTGTTCGTTGCATAGGGGAAAGTTTATGTTGTATTAACAGATATTTTACATATACATTTTAAACTTTATTCATTTATAAAATACAGTATAGTAGAAAAATCTGAAAATACAGGAAAATTATTTGACAAAGAAAATTATACACGTACCTTAACGAACCAAAAATAAAAAATTAGCCTAAGTTTAAGAAATTCAAAAAATATCCTAGTCCAAACTGTTATTTTACTAGTCCAGAATATTAGTTCTTGATGGAAATTTCTGTTATTTTATAAGTTGCTACCCTTAGGGTACAAAGCATCTTATAAATTCATTTTCCCACTATTATTAGAACTATTATTATTATAGTAGGACAATTCTAGTCTTTCTATAAGGAGTGCTTTTGGATAAGCAGAGGATTAAACTTCTATTTCCTTTATTTTGTGTTATTCTTTTTTACCCTCTAGGACAGATTCCTCAGAACACAGGCATATTGACATTCTTTAGTTATGGCTCAACATAAATACAAAATCAATACCTACTGACCTCACCTTAAACCCTACTCATTGAGGTAATTTATCATTTAATTATTATTGTATACTTTTATTAATATCACAGATAGGACATAATCATCAATAATTACAATCATACTCATAGTAACCCCACAAAGTTGTAGGATTATGTATTTCAGATACCATGTAACCTAAAATTAACATTTTATATAGGGCTGAGAATCATACTCTTTAAAGCTCTATACAGCCTTTTTCTCCTCTATGCAGCCTTCACTTAAACACAAACTGACAGGCAACGTCTTCCTCAAGAATGCTGGAATGTTACACAGCATTTAGCACATCTTCAATAAATATTAAAAACCTTAGTTCGTTGATGCTTACAGTGTTTAATATGATGCATTTGGCCAAGTGCAGAGGTCACATACTATCTCTTTCTCTGTTTGGCTTTGGCACTGACTCCTGAGATTATTCTCAAAATGTGTCTCAAGTAGATGCTAATCTTTGTCACTAGGTCTGTTATCAAAATGCTTTACTTGATAGACAAGTCTATTTAAGTTACTTTTTTCTAGATTATATAAAATAATGAAAAAAGAGCATAAAAACATTTTGAGGGCAAGTCAGTCATTATCAGGTAAAGGAAGCCTTGTTCTAGACTATAGCTAGCTATCCTAACTATGGTAGTTATATGGCTATACCTCTATCTGGGTACGTTTCTATTTATTCTTCAGATGTTACTTAGGGTATTTTGATTGAATATATTAAAACAAAATATATCAAGACAGTTTTCATAAGTCCAATAAACATTTACTCATCTCTCAATATTTTTGCTTCATATATTAAAGTCTATTTTATTTTTTTTAATTTTTTAATGTTTATTTCTGAGAGAGAGATAATGTTTATTTATTTTTTGCTCACAGAGTGTGAGTAGGGGAGGGGCAGAGAGAGAAGAGAGGGAGACACAGAATCAAAGCAACTTCCAGGCTCTGAGCTATCAGCACAGAGCCTGATGTGGGGCTCAAATTCCCATGGTGAGATCATGACCTGAGCCGAAGTCAGACCCTTAACCGACTGAGCCACCCAGGTGCCCCGACTTAAGTCTATTTTAGATGCAAGAATTATCACAATGCTTCATTCTGCCAATGATGAAGTTCATTTGGACATAAATTTGGCAAAAACATGCATGGTATTTGTTATACATAAGACGCTATTTTCATTCTGGCTATGGTGTTCAAGTTCTTACCCACACTATGGGTAATACTATGTCTCACTGCAAACACTTTGGAAGGTTATATGCTCAGAAACCTTGTTAAGCTTTATTATTTTTAATTATTTATACTCTTGCTTTTATCCCAAAACATATTAGTATTTCAATGCAGACTTTGCTTTCCCACTTTTTAAAGATTATTTTAAGCTTTTCTCCCCACAAGGATGCATTTCCTTCCTCGAAAGGAAAAAAAAAAAAAACTCTAGCTAGGATAGAATACATTGATGGTAAACACCGTGTCATAGTAAAAAACAATTTTGGCTAGTTGCTCAGTAAACAAATCGGATAAAGAAATAGGTATGCAATTATTCATCTATTCAACAAAAACGTATACCATGAAATTATGAGTGATATGAAAAATACTAATAGGTATACATACACCTTGGTTTCATTTACTGCAGCCATTAAATAACTTGAAAAGAATCATGGAATTTGAAAAATTCTCACTGCTTTATAAAAATAGTAAGTGTGAAAAATAAATGAGTGACAGATCTCAATGAGTGGTAACTTATCTACAAGTACAGAAAATTTCCTAAGTACCATTTGGATTTCAAATGCTAGAAAATTCAAAATAAAATACATTGCTATTTACAGTGAAAATATTTTCCTGATTAGAAGTGCTAGGACACCCCATCACACAGAAGAAAAGTCCATCTTTTCATATGAATGAAAATCATAATCCATAGACTCCTTGAGATAAAGATCAGAAATTTGATTTTAGAAATGGGGAATCAGGACCCTATAAGCTAAGTAATTTGCTTAGATCTGCAAGTCAGTGATTGAAACAAAGCATCCCACTACCAGTTAGTCTCATTCTTAATGGCATATAGTCAGTAGTCATTAAAATAAGGATGAAATAAGCATGGCCTCTGGTAATCCAATCACATTTTGGTTCACATCAAATGTCTCAAAAGAACTAATGCTTTATATCTTAAGTATTCTAATATCAACTTCACACAATCTACCTATACATAATTTAGTTTTTATACACTTGCACCTGATTCAAACAAGAATTTCTGAGTAATAAGTCTCTATTTCTTATTTTAAAATGTGCCTGTTTTGTTTGCACTAGCTATGTAATTAGGAAAAATGGTGTCTTTGTGAAGACATTACTTTCAACATTTCATGAACTAAAGAAACTTAAAAAAAAAAAAGAACACGTGTGCATGCATATGTTTTATCTTTGTTGAAATTAGCAGTTTTAGTACTGAGGCTGCATTATGTGACTTGAAAACAAGGCCCTCTGAACAGGATAGAAGTTCAACTTTAATATAAAAATAAGTATACGCTGCAAATACAAAATTTACATTTATAGTGACAAATTCTGGTCAAGCTATAATAGGTGAAAAACCATGATTTTCTTTAGGATCCCAACTTTCCTACAGTATGATGGAAGGACAATATAGACCATGATATTCTGACTTTAAATTGTATACATATGCACATATGTACAATTCTGGTCGCCGGTTCTAATGTGTGAGGGGAATTTCCCCACACTACCAAGCAATTTTGGGTTTCAAAATTACTAGCCTGGCATCCTACAAATCAATTCAATTCTGTCACTATCTACCTACCTAAGACAGCATCAGATCCCACTGGTTAAGGGTTCAGACCTACACAAGTGTATTCCACCAACATCAGAGACCAATCTCAAGTCCAACTTGTTGCCTGTGCTTTCTGATCAACTGGTTATAGATCAGAGATTTCAACCAGCTCTCCTTGTGTTTAATTTGCCAGAGTGGCTCACCCAAAACTCAGAGAAACAATTTCTAGATTACCAGTTTATTATAAGAAGACAGAAGTCAGAACAACCAGATAGAAGAGATGCCTAAGGCAAAGTACAGCGTCCATGTTCAAGTACACCACTCTCCCCACATCTACACATGTTCATCAACCCAGAAGCTCTCAGAACCCTGTCCTTTGAGTTTTCATGGAAGCCTCATTACATAAGCATGACGGATTAAATCACTGATTATTGGTAACTGATTCAAATTCCAGTCCTTCTCCCCTCCCCAGAGGTGGTAGGGGTGACTGTGGGGGAGGACTGCAAGTTCTAACCTTCTTATTGCTGTTGTTTACCTTGGCAACCAACCACCATCCTTAGGTTACCTAGGCACTTTTCAAAAGTCAGCTCCTTAACCTAACAAAAGACATCATTATTGCTCTCATCACTTAGGAAATCCCAATGGATTTAGGAGCTCTGTTGGAGATACACATTTTTTTATTATAAATCACAATATCACAATATGTGTATATATATTTATGTTTTTTTAAGTGTATTTATTTTCAGAGAGAGGAAGAGAAAGTACAAATAGGGGAGCAACAGAGAAAGAGGAAATGAGAGGAACCCAAGCAGCACAGCCCAGACCCCAATTTGGGGCTCAAACTCATGAACCATGAGATTATGACCTGAGCCAAAATCCAGAGTCAGATGCTTAACAAACTGAACCATGCAGGTGCCCCTGTATGTGTTTATACTATGAATATTCATAGCTATGAACAATTAAGGTATGAAGTACAATATACACTCATGTACTTACTACCCAGATATATGATAAAACATTACCTGTATACTTACACATCTTCTTTGTTCATCCCCGTCCTACATCATACACATAACCATAATATTGAAGAATTTACCATTCTATGCCATATTACCCCCAAAATGGCCACACATTTTCCCATTCCTATACATCATACTCTTGCAATGTGACTTTTAATTCTACTCATGTAAAAGTACAATCTGGACTTTGCTAGATCAGGTTTTTTTTTAGCCACACTGATCGTGATAGTGAATTTTCTAGGTCATATTGGCACAGGCATGGTGCTCAGATATGTGGTCAAACATTATTCTACATGTTTCCATGCGAATGTTTTTTGTGAGGAGATTAATCTTTAAATCAGTGGGTTTTGAATAAGCAGACTGTCCTCCATAATGTAGGTGGTCTCATTCAATCAGTTGAAAATCTGAATAGAACAAAAGACTGCCCTCCCCCTGAGCAAGAGAGAATTCTGCAGCAGAGAGCCTTCAGACCTGAACTGCAACATGGGGCTTCCTCTGGGTTCTCCAGTCTGTGGCCCAACTCAGCAGATTTGGACTTCTCAGTCTCTATAATTGCATAAGCCAATTTCTTAATATACATCTCCTTCTATAGACAGACACTATTGGTTCAATTTCTATAGAGCACCCTAAGTAGCACATTGTCATTTTAAAAGCTTGAAGCACACAGGGGTGCCTACATGGCTCAGTTGGTTGAGTATCTGACTCTTGATTTCAGCTCAAGTCATGATCCATAGTTTATGAGTTTGAGCCCCATGTGGGGCTCTGCACTGACAGCATGGAACCTGCTTGGGATTCTCTCTTCCTCCCTCTCTCTGCCCTCCCCCGCTCACACTCTTTCTCCCAAAATAAACATTTTAAAAACTATTCAAAAAAAAATAACATGAAGCACACAGAGGCTTACGAAATCATTTCATGATAAGGCCCGATCTCGCTTTGTGCAAATGGTCCTTCTTGAAACGTTGTGACCAGTACCATGTGAATAAACCTGGGCTACCTGGCTGGCTGAGGAGTGGCACAGTTAATTCCATCATTCATGTCAATAGCCAACCTACTAACAGTCGTGGAAGGAGAAACTCAACTACCAGCTCCCTACAAATGCATGATCAAGCCCAACCAATGGCATGTAGAGGTGGGATGAGCCATCCCAAAGAGCCCCAAATTCCCAACTCACAAAACTTTTTAAATTATTTTTAATGAAGTATAAACAATATAAAGCATTGTACTTTAAGTGTACAAAATGATTCAATAATACTATTTTTGCTCAGTTCTCACCACAGTAAGTATCATCATATGATCTGTCACCATTCTTACAATCTTATTGAGAATATTCTCTATGCTGTACTTTTTATCTGTGACTTATATACCTTTTAACTGGACATTTGGACCTCACAATCCCCTTTATCGATTTCACCCAACCCCCACCCACTTCCTCTCTAGAAACCATCTATTTGCTTTTCATATTTAAATGTCTGCTTTTTTACCTTTGTTCACTTGTTTTGCTTTTTAAAATTCTATATATGAGTAAAATCATATGGTATTTGTCATTCCCTAATCTCTCCCCCCACCATAAGAGTTATGACAAGTATAATCTATCTGAAAATAAAAATTTGAACCTCCATTATTATGATGCTTGCTCTATGTTGTAGTACTTAATGTTCATCAACTTCCTTCTAATTTAGTTACAAACTTACAGATGAATACTAAATTTTATTTAATGCCTTTATTACACATATGGAAAGGATCACCACTTTTTGTTCATTTAATGTATTAACATGGTTAAGTACAATAGAGATTTTCTTAAAATTAAATCAGTCTGGCACTAGCAGGGATAAACCCAACTTGGTCATACTATTTTGTCATTATTTGTTTTTATTTATTATTTTGGAGAGAATGTGTGAGGGAGTGAGGAGGAAAGAGTTAGGGAGAGGGGGAGAGAGAGAGAGAGAGAGAATAATCTCAAGCAGTCTCCACACGCAGAGCACAGTCCAGCGTGGGACTTGATCTGAACAACGACGAGATCATGACCTAAGCCAAAAAAAATCAAGAGGTGGATGCTCAACTAACTGAGCCATCCAGGTACCCCTTATTTTGTCATTTTAATCCATGGTCTATTTTTATTTGCATTATTACAAATGTGTTTCCATACCTACTCCAGGAGATTAACCTGAAATATTTCTGCTTCATATTCTCTTTGTCAGTTTTGATTTTTTTTTTTTTTAACGTTTATTTATTTTTGAGACAGAGAGAGACAGAGCATGAACGGGGGAGGGTCAGAGAGAGAGGGAGACACAGAATCTGAAACAGGCTCCAGGCTCTGAGCTGTCAGCACAGAGCCCGACGCGGGGCTCGAACTCACGGACTGCGAGATCGTGACCTGAGCCGAAGTCGGACGCTTAACCGACTGAGCCACCCAGGCGCCCCCTCTTTGTCAGTTTTGATATTAAGCCTATGTTAGCCACAAAACTTGGGAGAGTTCCTTTTTCTCCATTATTTAGAAAAATCATATTAAGTTTAAAATTAGATCTACCAAGTTTTGTCTGGGTCTGGTATTATTTTAAAATATTTTGGGGAAAAATATTTTACCTACCAGTTCAATAGTTTAATGGTTATATTTCTATTGAGATTTTCTATTCTTTGAGGAAAGGGTGAGTAGATTTTAAGAAATAATTTAATCTAAATTTAAAATTTAAACTATTATTTTTAATAATTACTAACTGCATAATCTCTATTAAATACACATATGCATATATTTATGTCAACCTCTCAATCTTATTTCTGACATTTCTCTTTTTATAAAATATTCTCAAGGTTTTCGATTGTATTAGTTTCAGAACCAACTTTAGCTTTGTAGGGTTTTTTTTTTTTTTGTAATATATACTTTTATTTCTCATTAACTTTCATATTTATTCATGCATATGTAAGACAGCAGTTAGGATTATTTTATGACTCTACTTGTAACTATTTAATTCAATGTTTAGCTCGCAAATTGTCACTTTTTTTCTCATCTTTTCTAACATTAGCATAAAATTGTAATAGGTGATATTTCCATTGTTATTCATTTTAGAGAATTTTTTAAACAAATTTCATAGTTCTTTAAGTGGTTCATTCAATAGGTTTTCTAAATTTCAAAGAATCTGGATTAATCATTTAAAAATATTTCCCTTATGAACACTTATTACACTTTTGGTTTTATAGATTGAATATTTTTATTTCCACATTTGTGCCTAATTGTATTCCCTAATAGTTTTGTTTACATGCTCAGCATAACTATCTCAGTTTGAAAGAAAATTAATTTCAACTTACATGGTATTGCTGATTTCCTCCATTATAAAAGTCTAGTTCCATATTTCATTCATGATTTTGTAAGTATTTGATGGATACATACATGTTAAAAATTGTACATATTTCTTAGGAAATATTTTTTGCTTAATGTTTTCTTAAAGTCTAATTTATAATAGTTATCTAGGCCTTCTTTTAATATCCCTATGAAGTACAGTCTACCATTTCTTCCCTTTCAAGATTTCCAAGACCCTGGTTTTGTGTTTTGTAAATAGTACCAAGTTTCATTGCACGTTTGTGTGTTCTCACCTAGTCTACCATTTTTTTTACTTTTTACTGAAGGTACTATTCCATTTACATAGATTACAGTTGCTATATTTGTGATTATTTCCATTACCTTATCTTGTATTTATTTTACCCATGTCATTAGTCCCTTTTATCTCCTTTTGTGTGTCATTTTACCTTCTCTTGTTATTCCAATTTTTACAATCCATTTGGAAAACTGATACTTCAGTTTTCTTTCAGCAGTTCCAATAAATATTAACATGCATTCAAAAAAAAAAGTCTGAAATCATAATTCTTTTGTTAATACTACAGGGACTGAAACACATGTTAATTTTGACTTCTCATAGACTTTTTAGTACCAAAAATTACTATTACCTACCTATACACTATTTCTTGATAAGACCAACTCATCAAATCATGCTAAATGGAGCTCAGGATGCTCCCATCCTGCAAGGCCCGTCAGTTGCTGTGACAGAAATAAACATGTAATCCAGGTAGGGGTTTGCCTTTACTGCATAGAAGGCCTCAGTATTGTTTTACAGCAGCTTATAGCATGTTTGTTTCAATGTTCTAGAACCCCACAGAACATCAAAGAGACCAGGGACACACTTCACAGCAAAAGGAAGTCTTGGAGAAGGCCCATGAACACAGGTTCCATCACATCACACACTGTACCACGCAGAAGCTGTACAGAAATGGATAGGGTAGTGAACTGTCCTATTGACAACACAGCTATAGAGTCAGCATAAAGACAGCATAAGGGGTACTCTTCTCTAGGATGCTGTATACTCATGGACTCAAAGTCCTTTAGGTGGCACTAGGTTCCCAATAGGAAGACCACATGGGTCAGGAATCCAAGCAGTGAAGCAGGAGTTGCTGCACTTAGCACTCCCAGTATTTCCCTATGGGACTTTAAGCCTCAGGTTCTCACAACTCTGGGCTCAGGGGTCAAAGGCCCTGGTCCTCCAGAGGGACACAGCAAGTAACCATTACAATAAAGCCATTGTTGCTGTGTAGGCATTTTTGGTTTTCAGAGACCAAGAGACAAAGAGGATAACTTCTGTAGACTGGTTGACCTTGATTACCAGCCAAAGACAGGGCGGCTCTTACACAATAAAAGTGGGAAGAGTATGTAGGAGCAGTTTTTGGTTCTCTTGACTACTGTGACTCTGAATAACAGGCAGAGCAAACCAGCCTGAGAAAGGCATGGTGACCAGGAGTCTGTATCAGTCGAGAGAAGATCTCAAATCAGCGAGTAAGGCACTGAGCCATGCAGAGGCCGTAGCTGAGAGGATGAGGAGTCTAGAATGCAAAGTGGGGAAGGACTCAAGACAATCACCCGTAGAGCCCAAACCAGCTGCAGCAGTGAGGACTAACTACTCTGTCCCATCTGGGCAGCACATGGAGTGGGTTGTGACAAAGATGTGACTCCCAGATCCTCATTCAAGTAAGGATCTTCTATCCAACTGTAAAAAGTCTAGCCAGAAAACTACTGTCAGCTGTTAAGTATTTTAAGGTTTGCCTTAGTTTCAGAGGTAGCCGAAGGTCATGTACTTCCCCAGGCAGCACACATTTGGTGAAGAGTATCATCAAGGTGGAAAGGTCAAATAACTGACAGAAAATACTTGTTCCCAATCTTCCCACCAGTTTTACTGAGTTTTATTGGGCTTGTATTACAATTTGACTTCTTCCTCTGGCTAATCCTTCTCCCCTCCTGAGAGCTGCACTCTAGTAAACTCTTACACCCCAAACTCCATATAAACATTTGTTTTCAGAGATGGTAACACTCCAGGTACTTGTTTCATTGTCCTCAGAAATAAAGAACCGTTTTAGGGTGGTCAGTATTCACATGTGTCTCATGCTGTAGACAGGTTTATTGAGCAAATAAACCAAGATAGTTAAGTTTGGAAAAAACTGAATTGCTCTGTGAAAGGTCTATATTTTCCTTTAAGACTGGATATTTTTAAAAAAAATCATGCTAATGCACGTGCCTAGTAGTATTCCCTGCCCTTCATTGCTCTTTGCTTGAGCAATCCTCTGAATGCATACACCCAGCCAGCAGACATTCCTGAGCATTTGCATTAAATAGCTTAACATTTGACAGTCACCACCTAATTTAGTGTTATACTGAGAACATTCTAATAATTTTAACTGAGCATTAACAGCTAAAAATTATACAGTCAGACCAGTGTGGGAAGGTGAATAATTTTAAGATTACTTTTTTTTTAATATTTATTTCTGAGAGAGGGGCAGTGTGAGTAGGGGAGGAGCAGAGAGAGGGACAGACAGAATCCGAAGTGGGCTCCAAGCTCCGAGCTGTCAGCACACAGACCGATGCGGGGCTCAAACTCACCACAAGATCATGACCTGACCCAAAGTCGGTCGTTTAACCAACTGAACCACCCAGGTGCCCCAAAGATTATTTTTTTAATACTTTAGCAACATCCATCCTTTGCACCACAAAACTAAAATGGAAGTAATAACAAACAAAATGTTTTAACCTACGGTTCTACTCCTTTTCCTTTGATGGATAGCTAATATTTTGATGCAGTATCTTGATTCCTTGTATAGAAGTACTAACTTAGAAATTGAGATGAAACTGATGGCATATGGCACATAATTTAACAGGAACTGCTAGAAACCTTTCAGACCTCCACTTATTCTTAAATGTGGATTTATAAATTCATACATGGGCTAGGATATAGTTCTCTCTAATAATCAATAATCCTAAGCAAATCATATAGACTAAAATGGTCTTTTTCCTTTTGTCAAAAAGATAATTTGTCAGTTACCCCATGTATCTTCAGAAGATGTTTGTCAGTATTTATTAGGATTGTTCATGCAGCTCCATAAATACAACATTCATTTGGTACTCTTTTGCTTGCTCCATACAGCTCAAGCAGGGAAACTATTGCCTGGAAATTGTCTTATTTCCTAATATTTTTCACAAGGAAATTGTTTGTGTGTCATTCATCAGTTTTATGGCCTTTTCTCCCTGTTTTTAGAAAGCAGAAGCATGCTCAGTATTCAGTCACACACAGAGCAGACTCATTACAGGATTGTCAACGAGCAATTTACCAAGCAGAAAGTCAAATTGGCTTTACTGGAAAGTTGACTGTGGTGTGCTACCCTCAGTGAAAGTAGCAAGTAAAATTTTACCCACAACTGGTTACATAGGGGTAATTAAAACCATTAATCTTTTCATTGATCTTTGACTGTTGCCTACTATATTTAGCAGCTAAGATTCATGAGCTACTGGAGTGTGTCCATTGTCACATATCTCCATCGATAGATATCCCCTAAAGAGGGCTCCAGGGTAAAAGAGCATTTATCTGATTTATGCCTATTATGTGGTTCATTCAGACCTGAACAAATAATGGTTATGCTTTATTAAGAAGCAATATTTGCAAACTCTAAGTCTCATGAAAATTTTAACTTCTTTCATGTACAGAAAAGTAACACATGGTAAATGCCTTTTGAGTCATACCTGTTCCATTTATTTTTATATTTAAAGGGGATATGGTTCTACTTGTTAACATCCTAAAATGCTATAGGGCATTGTATAATTTTTATACTTAGGTGCTCTTTTAAAAAGTAAATGTTTGACCTTATAGCCCAGAATTATGTCTCTAAAGAGGTAATATTCTATCACTAAAACATGGTTGGTTCACAGAGCACTGATACAGTTAGTTTTGACAGATGTTTAGGTGCTATTATAATCTTTCCTATCCATTTGGCTCTCATAAAAGATAGACCCATGTGTCCAACTTAGGCCATTATTTCTACAGGGCCTTTGCTCTTCTATACTAGGAACTATTAGGAATTATGACTGGATAATCAACTAGTGACCTTCATCAATTAGAGAATTTTTATAGTTAGGTAGGTCATAACCACTCTCAGTGTTTACAGAAGAAAGTAAAGCAGAAGATTCACAGAGATTTCATTCTGGGTGCCGATAAGGCGAAATCAATATGAGCCTAAGGATTGGGTATATTGACAGCTGCAGTATTGGAAACACAATGGTGAGAACTCCTGCCCAGTAAATAATGTCTACATAATTTCCACACTCACATGAAACTACTCAGTTCCAATACATATAAATTACTCAGTCATTATAAATTTACTGATGGAAAAATGTAGACATATAATCTGTGCAATGAACAATTGTCACTTAAACATTATCATTACCAGTGCCTACACACTCTGTGTTTGGGAAGAAAGCACTCTTTGTGTTCTCACCTTGGTCAGAGTCAAGAACCCTATTCTTTCACCTAAATAGTTAGAAGGGAGGCAAGTAGGCCTTGCAAAAAAGAACTAGCCTGAGACACTAAATCTTGCAAAAGAGATGTTCCCAAGGGATTGGAACTAGAGGCTAATGTCAGAGTGCTGCAGGAGGTTAGTGTCCAGGAACAGGTTTACCAATGGGGACAGCCTGATATCCTGCTCCATTACCTTGGCTTGCTCTCAAGGTCTTAGTCTCATTCAATTATTTTCAGTTTTCTAAGCTGGATTCTCCAGATTTCTCATCCTTTATGCTAGTCATTCAATAGCCTTGCAATAATTTATTTTCTTCTGAAGTTTAAAAGAACAAAGGTGGGCTCTGGTAAATCAATCATAATGGATACACTGTGTTTCTAGGTATACATGCAACCATGTATGTATAGAATATCCTAACCCAATTTGCTTGATGGAGTCTTCTGGCTAATGACTTAGTCATCCATAAGATTTTATCCTTCTCTGATGGCATGTTAGTATCACTAAGTTTATCCATTTATAGACTTCAAACTTCAAATCTCAAAAATGATAAATCTGGATTAATTTCTGGTAAATATTTTAATTTGGAGGGCTCAAACCCTCAAAGTTTTTGTGAGATACTAACAAACTCACAATTTACTCACTAACATGATTTTTAATTGTCAAGAAGGGTTTAATAAATGTTACAAATTTAGTAAGTAGGTAAATGAATATGTATTTATTTCTTCTCCATTTATAGAAGTAACCAAGTCTTAAATAGTCCTTTTTTTTTTTGCTTCCATTATGCCTAATATTAGCTAATTTTCAAATTATCTTTTACTACCTAATCACCTTCTACCCAGGTGACTGAATTCACTCCATCATTAACTATTTATTAAGCACTAATTATGTAACACCAGGCATTTGTTAATGAAACATATATGAATTCTGCCTTTTTCCAGCTTACTCCTCTATGGGAGATAGACCAATAAAAAAATAAATAAATAAAGTCACCTAACAAATATAGGTGTGAGACACAGGTTATGAAGACAACACACTGCATGCAGAGAGGGAGAATAACTGAGTATCAATTAAAGAAAATAATAAGGAAAGGCCTCTCAAAGACTGGGACTTTAAGAAGGTATCCAGGAGTATGTGAAGAAATTAGCTATGAATAGTATGAGAATAGGTATGTATTTATGTATGTATTTATGTATGTAGGTATATTTTATATGATCTGTATCTGTGTTGGAGAGAGAAGTAGAATGTGTGATAATTTTTGTAGTACTGAGCTTGGAATATATTAAAAGCTGACAGGAAATCCATGTGGCTGAATTGTTGCAGGCAATGGAGAGAGGATATTGAAGTGGGCAGACATTTCATGTAATAATTTGCTGCTGTCCATGGTAGACTTTATCCTGAAGAGAGTGGGAGACAGTTGAAGGGTTTGATTCTAAGAAGTGACATATTTTAATATTTTTTTATTAAGCTGGCTAATATGTGGAAAATAAATTGAAGCTGTTAAAACTGGATTCAGGAAGAGCATCCTCAGATGTAAATGAGGATGCTCCTTAGGCTAGCGTGGTGGCAGGGGAGCACTAGAGAGCAGTAGACTACTTTTAAGATATGAAATACAGGACTCAAATCAACAATCTGGAGTTAAAGTAAGGGAAAAAAAAACATCAAGGTGACTTCATGTCTGAAATACATAGTGATTTTAAAAGCTTTGAATAAAATTCACTTAGTTCAGCTCTGATTCTGTAGCTTTTTCTCCTCTCCTCCCTCCACCTTCTGTTTGTCTACAGAGTAAGAAGTTTAGAAGACTCCTGAAAATGAAGAAATCAGATATCCCAAAAACCTCTCAATACAAGGGACAAAAAAATCTGAATAAAACAGATTAAACACATAACTCAGATTGCAGTAATTTAAGATAATTCAAAAGAAGAAATAATCATTTTACTTCCATTTTTGTTCAAGATACTCCCGACTCTCATCTACAGGCCTGCTTTCCCGCTGGTCCAGTCAAACAGTGCTGGATCTTCTCCCCATAACTCTGCGCCTCTGGGAGTGAAGATAACACAGTTCTCCATGATGGCCCTTAGTAGACTTCAGAACGTTCCTTTTTCTTTAACAACAAATTCAACTTTCAATCTTACATTATCACATTAGGTTACCAACCAATCTACAATTTCCCTTTAATCTGCTTAACCCCTGAATCATTTTTTTATTTTTCCATGAGTTTAGCTCTATTACCTAAGTGGTTTCATTACTGGTGTAGACAATCCTTTACATACTATGGCTTGTCCTTCATGTCTCTCCTTCAAGTCTCATACTCTCCTGTACTTCAGCCATTCACTCCAATGGGGAATCAATGATCTGTATCCTTATAAACAACTGAAACCCCTCCATAATCTCGATTTCATGTATTTTGCTTTAGCAGAAAAATGGTACTGTGTTAATGTTAATTTCCTGTGATGGCTATTGTGCAATTACATAAGACAATATTCTTATTTGTAGAAAATATTTGGAACTGATAGAAATTGATTTTGACTACCTAATCTCAAACGGCTGGCAGAAAATAAGGATTTTATGCCTACTAGATTTTTAACATTTACATAATTTTGATATTGTTTCAAAGTTTTCTTTTTATTTTTTTAAGTTTATTTATTTTCAGAGACTGAGAGAGAACCAGTTGGGGAAAGGCAGAGAGAGAGAGGGGGAGAGAGGATCCAAATGGGCTCTGTACTGATATGCTGACAGCAGCAAGACCGACACGGGGCTCAAACTCATGAACTGTGAGATCATGACCTGAGCCAAAGTCAGACATTTAACCAACTGAACTACCCAGGCACCCCTTGTTTCAAAGTTTTAAAAACATGTATCTACAAATTATAAAATATCACAACATGTGCCTCAGTAGTCCCATTGACGAAGGACCACTTTAGAGGGGTCTACAGCCTATAATGTAACAATTCACTATGAATAAAGTAGAGATTGCTAGAGAGAAAGTGTGCAATATACCAAATCATTATGGGAAAAAACACTTTGGTTGGAGGAGCTAGAGGATTCACTTTCAATCTAAGTCTAGATTTAACCCTCCAAAACACTTCCCAACACATAGAGATGAGTGTCAAAAGTTTCTTAAGCATCTTTAAAACTGCTACAAGGTATGACCCTGAGGAACTCTCAACCCTCACTTTGAATACTGCCCTTGGACCCTCCTGCACATCATCAGCAAGTGATAGATTTCACAAACTTAAACACAAGTTGTTTTTTTTCTTTAAAACATTTTCTAAAAGTTCAGTAACTATTAAACAGGAATTAGAGGAAAAGACATGGCAAGTGAGAGTGTACAATTGAGAAAAAGGAAGCCTACCTTTAAAGTTGGGGTCTCCCAAGTTCTCCAAGAGGCCGTATCTCCTGGGTAGCCATGCTGTCTTCTCTATGATGGGATACTTTTGGAAGGCATTTTAAAGGCTGGAAGGCTGGAAATCGTGAGTTAGCAAAATTAGGTCTGAGGAGGAACACCTGCCACAGTTCAGCTCTCTGGGGCAGTTGAACCAGGTCAAGCTCTCTAGTGGGTTCAGGTAGATCTCATCATCATTAGGAGTCTTGCATGCATGCAAGCCCAGCTTCTCCCCTACACAGCCTCAACAGATCAATGTTCTCAGTCAGGCTTGTAGATGCCAGCCTGGCCAAAGAAGCAAGAACATGTCCCTTTAACTTCAAGGTCAAGAAGTAGAAATGCTGGCCAGGCCATGAGTATAGTTTGATTTGTAACTGTTAAATTCATAGACATAAGATTTTTAACCTTCATTTTGACTCGAACCTGATCCTGAAACTTAAGGGGCTGGCCTGCTCATCTCCTAGCATTCTATCAGTTTCCCTGTCCCAGCAACTCAGACTGCTTGTTGCTTCGAGCCTGCAAGCTCATTTCCACTTCAGGACTTTCACCTGCTAAGCTTCTGCCCATAAAGATCTTCCCTGGCTCACGTATCCATACCACACAGTCTCCTGCCCCACTCCACCCCCAGCCACCATATTTAAACCACACACCTTCCCCTTTGTTCTCTTGGGGTTTACTCACTCTGCTTTATTTTGTTTACATCACCTAAACACTCTAAAACTGAAACTCTGTTTCATATTTATCTCCCCATTAGAAGGCCATTAAAGGCCACAAAGGCAGGAATTTAATCTTTTTTATCATGTGGCCCCAGTATTTAGAGTACAATATAGCTCCCCAGTAAATACCAGATAAATGAATGAGTGAACTAGAAAAGGATGTGAAGTAACACGATTTTATTCTTTAAAAATTAAGATTATAAACAATTGAATACATAAATTTGTAACATCTAAAATAAGCAAGTGTTATACAAGAGCTAAAAGTGTCTAAAATATTGAGATGATCATGATCACATAATTATTTTAATGTTTCCTTATTTTTGAAAAAGAGAGAGACAGGGTGTGAGCAGAGGAGGGGCAGAGAGAGAGGGAGACACAGAATCTGAAGCAGGCTCCAGGCTCTGAGCTGTCGGCACACAGCCCGACATGAGGCTCTAACACAAGAACTGTGAGATCGTGACCTGAGCCGAAGCCGAAGGTTTAACCGATTGAGCGACCCAGATACCCCCATAATTATTTTTTTTAAGATGCAGATAAGCATTACAAGTATAGTTACATAGAACCGCTCATGCATCACTTTATAGTAAGTTTTTAAATAAGTTTAGAATTTCAGGAAAAAAAGAGTATTTGATCAATCTTTGCATTAACAAGACTCATTTTTTTGGTCTTGTTAAACTCATGAATAGCTAAAGTAAAATGTTAAAGGGGTATGTATCATGTTAGCAGATTACATAACTGGCCACAAGGGTGCTCATAGAGTTATTGATGAATCATTGTCAAATTTAGTCTGGTTCAGAGCTGAACATTTTAGTAAACTTCATAACGGAAAAAAATATATATATACAATTAACCTTGAACATTATCCAAGTCAGAGAAAGAGGTAACTATAAACAAATAGGATAATAATATTAGAAAACTTTTTAAAAAGCTTTTAAAAGATAATATTTTTTAAAAAATTCTGTGAGTGGGTAAGTACCAAAGGAAAAATCATATTTTCTATGTTTAGTAAAAAGTGACCTACACCAATAAATATTTTGACACATAAGTAAATACAAAAGCTGAATTCTAAATAAGCAGTCATTTGACCTTGGACAAATCATTTAACATTTCGAGGTTTAGCATACAGAATTTAGGTAAAATCAATAAGTACAGTGAAAGTTACTTACATACTGAAGTCTTAGGACTTCCTCAAACTGGACAAACCTTAAAGTTGGTGTATGTGTTAGTCAAAATAGTGGAGTGAACAAACAAGAAGGACTTTATATTGCTTGCTTAAATACTATTTTCATGAGGTGGAATATATATTATTTACATATATTATTTTCTTACAAGTACATAGGTCCAAATGGGATTTCACTACTCATAAAAACCATGATTTTCAAATACTGATAAATCTCAGGAATGATTAGTTCTTCATGGGAAAACGATACTCATAATCAGTTTATGTGGAAGTTGTTTTTTCCGTGTATCAGCACAATGAATTAAGTGGTGATATGTAAATTTTACCTTAAAGTTAGTTTTTAAATCACCAGATAAATGATAATGACTGCAGAGGGAAAAATCATAAAAAAGATTCCTGCAAGATTCCTGTTCTCTAGTTATTCAATCAAACACTAATCTAAGTACTGCTAGGAAGGGGATTCGCTGATGGAAGGAGGTTACTAGTCAACTGACTTTAAAACAAGGAGAGCATCCTAGATTATCCAGGTGGGCCCCATATAATCACTTGAAACATAAAAACAAAGTAATTTCTCAGCTGGAAGTAGAGATGTAGCAGGAGAAGCAGAGGGGAGGTGAGTCAGAAGAGAGAATGACTCAACCAGCCATTACTAGTTTGAGGATGGAGGGAGGGGGCCTTGAACCAAGAAATGTGAGCAGCCTTGAGAAGAAGATAATGACTCCTGGCTGACAAACAATGAGGAAACAGAGACTTTAGTCCTAAAACAGTATGGAACTGAATTCTGCCAACAACCTCAATGAGATTCGAAATGGAGTGTTTTCTATAGACTCCAAAAAGAAACAGAGCACAGCCAAAACCTTCATTTCAACCCAGTGAAACTAAAAATTCCATCTACAAAATGTGAGATAATAAATTTGTGTTGTTTTAGGCCACTGTGTGGTAATCTGTTTTGCAGGAATAAGACACTAATAAAATGCCAGAGATCAAAATTGTATATTCAATCATTCTGTAGATTACAACTACACTTAAACTATGTGTTCTAAGAGGTGGAAAAAGGTGAAATGACTTTTGGTACTTATAGAATTTACACAAAATTATTTTTAGACAGATTTCCTTTAGACAGCATATAGTAAGCTACTATAGTATATATACTGTTGAAACACCTTTCTAAACCCAAGATGGAGCCACTTATTCCCAGAATGCCACATCAGCAGACTGAAACTTAGATAACTTTTGTGTACCTATAAATGCTTTGCTTGACCAGAAACACAGTATATCCAGTCAGCCAATCTCAAACTACCAAGCCAGCTGTGAGGTCTATATTTCTTTGTTCCTACTGACCCAAAACAAGGTTGACTATGTGGCCTCAGCTAATCAGATTATTGTTTGTCTTTTTCTTCCTTGTTCTTTACTTTTTATCCTATAAAAGCTGCCTTCTGCCTGATTTTGCAGTTCTCCAAATGGACGTTTTCTAACCCATGAACTGTTAAATAAAGTTTGTATCATTAAATTTTCTTCTTTAATCATTTTTGAACAATACAAATACACACACATACATATACATGAACACAATCTATGTAGTAAAAGAAACAAATATTAGAGAGTTATACACCAAAGACAGGATGTCACAAATAGCCTCTGTTTTTACCCTACACTAATAAGTAGATTTTCAAACAATAGACATTTGTATCCATAATTTAAAATTTTTTTTTTCAACGTTTTTTTATTTATTTTTGGGACAGAGAGAGACAGAGCATGAACGGGGGAGGGGCAGAGAGAGAGGGAGACACAGAATCGGAAACAGGCTCCAGGCTCCGAGCCATCAGCCCAGAGCCTGACGCGGGGCTCGAACTCACGGACTGCGAGATCGTGACCTGGCTGAAGTCGGACGCTTAACCGACTGCGCCACCCAGGCGCCCCTGTATCCATAATTTATAGTTTGATGCCTGTCTGCTAAGGCACAACTTTTTTAAATAGCAAGTGTTTTTTAATACCTCCAAGCATTATTGTCTAACAAAATGCTCCTACACTGCATTAGAGGATGCGCTTTTAATGTAAACATTAGAGTTGTCACAGACTGGGCATCGACTGATAATTGCTCATTTCTCATCTGATATTTTCTGTCTTGTGAGGAGACTGAGATTTTAATTTCTGTAAGGTCAAATTGGTCTTGGTGCAAAACTGAATCATCCTACTAATCACAATGTTGCTGAAATGCCTTAATAATCAGTTTTGCTTCCCTAACCTTGAACAACTGAATTTTCATTTCATTAACTTTTTTCCCCCTTATTACTAAAAATATTTATTCTGGCTATAATGGTAATCTAATTTACCCATTTAAATGCTTTGCATCACTGTTATTTTTACACACATCTTAGTCTCCCTAGTAAATTTAAATCTCTCTTGAGGTCACTGAGATTTTCTGTGTCATCTTTTCATAGCCCCCAGCATAGGATCTTTCACCAAGTTCATACTGAATACAAAGTAGTTGTTTTGACTATATAGTACAATATTTCCTGCAAACTTTCATGTATTCCCCATTAATTAGTGGAGTGGAGTCATATCCATGTTACAGTCCTCCCTCCAAGAAACCTTAGAACTCTCTGAAATAAATGGGCTATGTTGTCTGTTTTATTAGGAAGGTTAATTAAAACAAAAACCATTATGCACATGGACTGAGAAATTCTGGTTACTCCCCTCACCTGACCTATATGGAAAACCTGAAAACCTCCTATTTCCTGGATTCTAGTGATCAGTTTAACTGCAGTCCCTGACTCACCTAAATGTTTCCTTGCTAATTACTTATAAAACACCCACTTCCATTTGAAGCAGCCAGTCTCCTAGTCTTACTCTATGTAAGAGTCTAACTCTTAGTTATCATCCCCATCTTCCAAAACCCGAAGATTGTGCTGCTATCCTAAGTTGCTCATCTGACTTCTCCCAATCCACAGGCTTCAGACCACAAATTCTTGCTGGTTAAATGAGGGAGACTTTAATGGGTTTCAGTAGAATGGGTGTGTAGAGAGGGGAGAGGAATCTCCTCTTCCTCTTCCCTGCCTATAACCCTTCACATCACTTTCAATTAAGGTAGGTGCGAGAGCTAGTATCTGTATTATAGAACAATTGAGATCACAGACTTTAAAAGCCAAACACAAGTTCTAACCCCAGCTCCTCTTTCTAACAGTATAATCTTGTACCCCTTGCATAATGATACAAAGATTGTTGTTTGCTGCTTTTGTTAAAGAGGTACACAGACTGAAAGGAGCCAAACTGAGCAATGACTTATCAAGCCTGCCTTTATTATATTTTTTTCATCATTTTGAATCTCAAGCATAATAAAGTTAGGAAAGAAAAAAATATTAGGGAAAGGAGAAATCTACTGGAGGCTCCCGAGCCTGCTGCCATAGGAACAGACAACATCATCTATTGCTCTGAGTCTTTCACTGCTGTCTCCGTGGCAGGGAGCAGCTCTAACAGTGGAAGCTCATGGAAGCTCTATGGTACTGAACTGGACTCAGTATGGTCATGTACAAAGAGGGTTAAGTGTCAAAACCCATTTCATAATGCCTATGTTTCTAGCTTCTCCATTACATTCATTATATTTAATTATCTAATGTAATGATATCTTCCTAGTGTTACTGTATTTTCTGATAGTGAAATGCGCACTCATTCATTAATTCACTTACCCAGTCATGAAAACCTTAGTGTGCATAGACTGATTCACTTCATTTCCTGGCATTGTACACTAGCTATATGGTGTCAAAAATACGTAAGTAAGCACTAAGGGGAGAAAGTACATTTTCAAATCACCAATGTATATCATGTAAGAGTGTTTCCTGTTGAAATATATATTTAAAAATAAGGTTCATGAAAGTGTTAGTGCTCAGATGAGGGAGAAATGTCTCCCTTTAGAATCGAACACCTCACTGATGAGAGGACAAAAGAAATATCTTCAACATTAACACTACCTCTGAAAATGACATTTTTGCCAGATTTATCTGCCTTTTAAAATAAGGTACCCTCATATTTTACACCAAAAATAGTCAATAAAATAGTATCTAAGTGAGAAATGTAATGTCAAATTTTTATTAGAAGCTTAAACTTGAAATTCATAATTCCTCGTCCCTTTAAATATAGAAGGATTATTAAAATAGTATTTAATGATCAATTTTTGAAATGCCAAAATGCTAACTTTATATCTACAATATATATGAATTTTTCTGTAGATATAAACCTCGACTGAAAGTTAATCCATGTATGATTAGCTTATTTGAAAAATATATTTTCAAAATAATCACCTAGTAAGGTGACACTTTAAAATGTTCTCTATATATGGATAATTTGCTGAAACCTTGGATACTACTTAAACTACAGGCTATCAGTCAAATATCCAGGTCAAAAAAATCTAGATTTACACTATTTAGTCACATGGTATTTTTAAAGTCCATCATCCCTGTCATTGGAATGCTCATTGCTTTCATAAGGTATCACTAATATGAGGTATTGTATTCTCCAATTTCATAGCTACCTACAGGCTGATTTTGTGTAAGCCCCACCTAAAACCATCCAGCTTCACACTGATGAGAATTTATTATACTTCACTTTATTTCTGTGTTGTTCTTTTCCTAGCTAAAGTATTAGCTACATTACAAGGGGGTTACTAACACTATTAAAAGCTCACCCATAAGACAACTTTGGTAATTACTTCCATCAGCTACCAGAAGAGCATTCAACTCATTCTTAAATTCTTGTTGTTTTAACCTGAATTTAACCTCATTTAATATGAAAACTCAAAAATTCAAGATAACCAAATAGTTAAATTCTGATGATCTCTTCAAAGTGACAGAGCAATGCAATATTAGAGAAATTTCTCCATGGCACTTAAGACTAAAATAATTCATTTGTATTTTGGAAAGCATGTTAGAGGAAGTCACAGCCAAACAAAGTTGACCAAATTCCTATAAGAGAATAGAAAGTTATTAACTCTGTTGTTAATAATTGAACAGAGAACCCATCTTCCCAGTCCTACTTATCTCTGTTGGAGAAACACATTCTCTGATAATCAGCATGTTTCCCTGTCCTGAGAGCTTCAACTACTCACCGTTCCCTAATCAGCCGCCACCCGCCACTCCATAGTAATGTACCTCAGCAATGTCTTTCTATTGTGACTGCATACCCCACATGCATTTAAATGTGTAAGAACAAACAGTTCTCAATCATTACATATTACATAAAGTATGCATGAACAAGTAAATATATAATAGGTAACATAAGGATATCATTTTATGTATAGTTCTTATGTAAGTTCTGCATTATTGAATTTATCTATTGCTGGAAACAAGCTTAAGGAACTTAAGAAATTGTTATGTATCATTTGTGAATCACTTTATAACAGAATTCTCACTACTGTAATCTAAATTTCTGGATAGAAGCTTTAACTTTCAATAATGACAATTTTTAAAAAAGGTATTTAGGGGCGCCTGGGTGGCTCAGTCGGTTAGGCGTCCGACTTCGGCTCAGGTCACGATCTCGCGGTCCGTGAGTTCGAGCCCCGCGTCGGGCTCTGGGCTGATGGCTCAGAGCCTGGAGTCTGCTTCGGGTTCTGTGTCTCCCTCTCTCTGACCCTCCCCTGTTCATGCTCTGTCTCTCCGTGTCTCAAAAATAAATAAAACATTAAAAAATTTAAAAAAAAGGTATTTAGAAGGATAATATGCCTGTTAAAAATTTTACCACTTCCAAAAATTTATATGTGAGTCAAACTTCTAGAAACTGTGATATATATATATATATATATATATATGCAAATATATGTATGTGCAAATATATATATATATATGAATTAGATACTCTTAATGATGAGTTTCACTTATCACTCATAACCTATAATTTAAGATTGGTTTATTCATCAAAACTTTCATTCTCATTGACTCTGTATTTATAGATTTACAGAAAAAAATAGCAGATTCACTAATTTTCTCACTATCCCAAGATCAAAACAGAATGATAAAAACGAAACCATAAAACTGATGAGAATAAGAAAGGAGGTATTAGAAAATTCCTAGAGAAGGAGACATTTTAGTGAAAGTCTGACTGTGTAGGAGTAGAAATTAATTGAATGGACAGGATAAGGGGCAGCTTCATGTGCTTTCACAGATGTATGGGCAAGAAGCAGTTCTTCTGCCCATTGAAACTCCAGCAGATTTAGCATTCAGTGGTGCTAGGAACAGAAGATGGCAGGAGAATCATGACTGGGGGTTGGGAACAAGGGTTTATTTAAACGTCTTATAAGGATGACTTTCCACATTTCATGCATCATGACAGCTTTTAACCAGGCAAGGGTCAGAAAGTTCTAGAGTGGATTAACATAATGCAAAGCTGAAATCTACACATTTGGCAAAAGCTCAGTCAGCTCTCTAAACAGTCTCCCTAAAGCAACCCCACAAGTTGACCCAGTCCTCTCACTTATACCAAGTAGCCAATCAACCTTTATGTTCCTTGTTGAAATACAGACAGATGACCAAGGATCATAAACTTTTTAAGAAAGTCCAGCATGAAAAAAAATCATATATAATTATATAAATAAGATGATGGAGGATGCAAACAAGGAGTAATAACACTTAAATCATTAAATCTCTGAGACCCATATGTATGGAACAGAGCCATTAGCAGTAGGGGAAGACTTTTGGAAGTTAAAATTATGGTGGAATAAATTAATTAAAAAACTTAGTGGAAAAAAAAAGACTGAAGATGAAGTCAATGAAATTTCTCAGAAAGTAAGGCAAATGGACAGAGGAAAAAAATACAAAAACTGAAGTCAACTGCTCCATCATTTGACAAGAAAAAATTCCAGAAAGAAAAGCAGAACGTAATTAGAAAGGATAATACGTGAAAAGACAAAGACAGTAGCATTTATATTTAAAGACACCCAGGTACATAAAATGCATTTGACAAAGTACAACATCCATTCATGATAAAACCAACCAACCAACCAACCAACCAACCAACAAACACCTCTCTTGAGTGGCTCAGTCAGTTAAGCATCTAACTTCAGCTCAGGTCATGATCTCAGGGTTCATGAGTTCAAGCCCTGTGTTGGGCTCTGTGCTGGCAGCTCAGAGCCTAGAGCCTGCTTTGGATTCTGTGTCTTCCTCTCTCTCTGCCCCACCCATGCTCACAATCTGTTTCTGTCTCTTTCAAAAATAAATAAACATTAAAAAAATTTGAAAAACTCTCTGAAAAAGTTGATTTAAAGCGAACAAAGCTTAACATAATAAAGACCAAATATGGAAACCAATAGCTAACATCATACCCAATGATAAAAAACTGAGAGTTTTTCTTCTAAGATCAGGTACAAGACAAAGATGTCCACTCTCCTCATTTTTATTCAACAAAGTACAGGAAGTCCTAGCCATAGCAATCAGAAAACTAAAAGAAATAAAAGGCATCCAAATTGGTAGGGAGAAGTAAAATTTTCACTATTTGCAGATGACATGACATAAACTATATACAGAATACCTTAAAGACTCTACCAAAAAACTACCAGCACTGATAAATGAATTCAGTAAAGTCACAGGATACAAAATTAATATGCAGATATCTGTTGTATTTCTACACACTAATAATGAAGTAGCAGAATGAAATTTAAAAAAGCAATCCCACTTACAATTTCACCAAAAAAGAATAAAATACTAGGAATAAACGAAGGAATAAACATAGGAATAAACCTAACCAAAGAGATTAAAGACCTATACTCTAAAACTATAAAACACTGATTAAAGAAATTAAGGATAGCACAAACAAATGGAAAAAAAAATACTATACTCATAGACTGGAAGAACAAATATCCACTATCCAAAGCAATCTAAATATATAGTGCAATCCCCTACCCAAGTGCCAACAATATTTTTTTTCAGAACTAGAATAAACACTAAAATTTCTATGGAACTACAACTGACCCAAAATAAGCAATCTTGAAAAAGAACAAAGCTAAAGATAGCATAATTCCAGATTTCAAGATATTCTACAAAGCTGTAGTATTCAAAACAGTATGGTTTTGGCACAATTATAAACACATATACCAGTACAACAGAACAGAGTCCAGAAATACACTCATTCTTATATGGAGATTAGTCTTCAATAAAGGCGGCCAGAATATACAATGGGCAAAAGACAGTCTCTTCAACAAATGATGCATAGAGAAATCTAGACCACTTTCTTACACCATATACCAAAATACACTTAAGATGTATTAAATACCTAACTGTGAGACCTGAAAGCATAAAATTCCTGGAGGAAATATAGGCAGTAATTTCCTTAGCATTAGCCATAGAAACATTTTTCTAGATATGTCTCTTCTCATAAGAGAAACAAAAGCAAAATTAAACTATTAAAAGTATACAAAAAAAAAGTGTTCACAGTGAAGGAAACCATCAACAAAACAAATAGGCAACCTACTGAATGGAGAAGATATCTGCAGATGATATATCCAATATGAGGTTAATATCCAAAATATATACATGACTTACACAACTCAACGCCAAAATACAAATAACAAAATTTAAAAATGAGCAGAGAAACTGAATACACATTTTTTCCAAGAAGACATACAGATGGCTAACAGACACACGAAAAGATGCTCAATGTCACTCATGATCAGGAAAATGCAAGTTAAAACCATAATCAGATATCACTTTACACTTGTCAGAATGGCTAAAATTGAAAACACAAGAAATAACAAGTGTTGGCAAAGATGTGGAGAAAAAGTAACCCACATGCACTGCTCGTGGGAACACAAATTAGTGCAGCCACTGTGGAAAACAGTATGATGGTCCTCAAAAAATTAAAAATAGATTTCCATATGTTCCAGTAATTCCACTAATGGTTATTTACCCCCTAAAATGAAAACACTAATTTGAAAAGATTTATGCACCCCTACATTTATTACAGTATTTATAACAGCCAAGATATGGAAGCAACCCAAATATCCATGCATAGATGAACAGATAATGAAGTGATTTTATATACGTATATGAATGTTACTCAGCCATAAAAAAGAATGAAATTTTGCCATTTGCAACAACATGGGTGGACCTAAAGGGTATAATGCTAGTGAAATAAATCAGAGAAAGGCAAATGACATATTATTTCATTCATATGTGGAATTTAAGAAACAAAACAAATAAAAAAAAAAAGACCAAAATAAGCTAGGCTCTTGAATACAGAGGAAATATTTTCCTATTGTTTGTCTATATGCTTTCAGATTCATCTCTTACCCTTCTTTTGCAATTGGCCATAAAAATGAAAATGAATCTTGGTTCTTACCTCACACCATATTCAATAAGTAGCTCTAATTTGATCACAGTTGATCTTAAATTTAAGACTTAAATTTATTAAACTTGTAAAAGAAAGCATAGGAGAAAATTAATGTTGCTGTAGGTTTAGCAAATAATTCTTAGAAAAAACAACAGGGGCACTCCTGGGTGGCTCAGTTGGTTGAAAGTCTGACTCATGGTTTTGGCTCAGTTCATGATCCCAAGGCCATGGGATCGATCCCTGAGTAGCTTGAGCTGAACATGCAGCCTGCTTAAGATTCTCAATTTCTCTCTCTCTCTCTTTCTCTCTCTGCTCATGCTCTCTCTCTCTCTAAAATTAAAAAAAAAAAAAGAAAAAAACAGCAATAAGTATGGAACATAAAAAAATTTATGAATTGCAGCTTATCAAAATTAAAAACTCTACTTTTCAAAAGACATTTTAGTAAAATGAAAATGTAAGCCACAAACTGAGAACAATATTTGGAAAATCATTTTAATAAGGGACTTGTATCTAAAATATATAAGACTCTTTCAGCTCAATAAAAAGTTAAACAACTCAATTAAAATGGGCAAAAAAAATTTAACAGACAAAATGATATTTCAATTGCAAATAGGGACATAAGACAATAATCAGTCATTACTGAAATATAAAAAGTACAATAAGATACCACTGCATACAATTTAGAATGACTAAAACCAATTAAGTATTGGTAAAAATAGAGATCAAGTAAATCTTTCAAACATTCCTGAAAATGAAAAATGGCCAACCACATTGCAGAACAGTTTAATGGCTTCTTATAAACAAAGCATTCTACCAATGCTTACGTTTTTAACCAAGAAAAATAACAGCACAACCATACTTACAGACAAATATCCACAGAAGCTTTATTCATAATAGTCAAAATTTGGAAAAAAAATCAAAAGACCATCACCTGATAAATGAATAAACAAATGGTCACATATCCATACAATGGTAACTATTCTGCAATAAAAGGGGGGGAAAAAAAAACTACTGTTACCCTTAACAACATGTATAAATTTCAAAAGCATCACACAAAGAAAGTAAAAGAAGCCAGACACAAAAGACTGTTGCATGCCATATGTCTCCATTTATAGGACTGTTTGGAAAAAGCAAAACTATAGTGATAAAAAGTGATTTCCAGGGCCAAGTGTTTGGAGCAGAGTACTGATATCAAAAGCATATGTGGTGAACGCAATAATCCACCCCCTACATAACAAATATGTTCATAGCATAAACATGTACCTATAAATGTTACCTTACTTGGCAAAGGGACTTCACAGATGTGATTAATTGAAGGACCTTGGGAAGAGGCTATTATCCTGGAATATATACATACATATATATGTATGTATATGTGTGTGTGTGTATATATATATATATATATACATATGTGTATATACATATGTATATATATATATATATATATATATATATATATATATATATATCCGTATCCAGATTGGCCTTTTGTAATAGTGAACAAGTGCAAGAGTCAAGAGGGGCATAGGAGGGGTGACAGGAACAGGAGAACCAATGTGACAATGGAAGACTGGAATAACATGGCCACAAGCCAAGAAATACTGACAGCCTCTAGAAAGAGCAAGAGGAGAGCAACAGATTTTCCCCTGGAGCTTTCAGGAGCTAGCTCTGACAATACTTTATTTTTGTTCCCATAAGATGCATTTTGAACTTCCAATGTTTAGAAGTTTAAAAGGATACACTTGTGATGATTCAAGCCACAAATTCTGCAGTAGTTTGTTTCAGTTGCAAAAGTATTCAAATCTAGAACATGAGGGAAGTTTTACAAGTGATGGAAATGATCTATACCATAATTGTGGTTGTAGTTTTAAGACTATATAAATGTACCAAAACTCATTGAAATGTAGACTTTTATTAATTGCATATAAATTATATAAAGCTGACTTAAAATTATATTTTTATATACATTTTATTCCCATTCTTAGACCTAAATTTACCTGCACTATCCTAAACTTTCCATCATCATCCTATTGATATCTCACCATCCTTCCAGCAGCTGAATCTACAAAGTCTTCCAAAATGATACTAGCTTCTTACATGCTCCAGTTGCTCTCAAATTATCTCTCACATATCTCTTATCATTTCCTGTCCTGTGGTATAAATAATTGTAATAATTCATCTTCCCTGGTAAACAGAAGGTTTCTTTTTTTTTTTTTTTTTTTTTTTTGGGACAGAGAGAGACAGAGCATGAACGGGGGGGGGGGGGGGGGGCAGAGAGAGAGGGAGACACAGAATCGGAAACAGGCTCCAGGCTCCGAGCCATCAGCCCAGAGCCTGACGCGGGGCTCGAACTCACAGACCGCGAGATCGTGACCTGGCTGAAGTCGGACGCTTAACCGACTGCGCCACCCAGGCGCCCGGTTTCTTAAGACCTAGCACCATGAAGCTTGGTGTTCTGAATGCATCCAGCACAGATCCTTGCAAACACTATCTACTTTACAACCATCTGCTGAAAAAAAAATGCACTAGTTAATTCATGCCTTTATTAGTCAGCAAACTTGGCCTGAGTCATTACTGTGTGCCTGGTTCTGTATTAGATACTAGGTATTAAAATGTCTTTTCTGATTATCACAAAGTTGTTTTTCTTTTTTCCATCTATAGCCAGATGTTTGGTACATTTATTGTGCTAAGAGTTCCTATTTGTCCATAAAAGAGAGCAAGATAAACACAGTACAGACATCTCCTAAGGTGATTAAATAGCACTCAAACAGCCCTGTGTATCTGGGCTCCATTCATTCTCTCAGGTATAGAGATCCGCACAGCTTGGGTGACCTGTGATGTCAGTGTGTTACTGCCTACAGTCCTGATTCCTGCTTTGTTCAACAGCGTGATGAGCTAGCTATTCAATTTCTTCCTCTCAACTCCAAAGGCACTACTCTGTGCTCCTAATTATTTAATAGATTCTGCTGTGGTGGCGACTGCTGATACATTTTTACTCTGTATAGCCAAGCTTTGTATCATGCAATCACATTCAGTAACAACCTAGCAGTTCTGCAAAAGACAGGCAAATAATCTAGCCTGGATGACAAACGTTATACTTTATATTGAAATTTAAACTTTGAGCTAATGAAGTTTCTGGGAAAAAGAAGATGGCCCCAGTATATGCTGGCTGGATTGCATTTTTATGCTGGCAGTACAATTTTCACCTCACAGGATTCCTATAAACCAATTTTATTTTTACAGAGCTTTGAACTAAACCATTGTGTTCAGTGGTCTCATAAAAGTTTGATATCTGATTCATCTACTACTTCTCTTATTTTTACAGAACTAGTACTAAAAAATGGAAAGAAGTGTTTCATGTTTTTATTTTATTACAGAAAAACCTCTAAAATGTCACCTATATGGAGTTGCAGATGATACTAATTTCTCACAGTTTACAAGAGGTGCAGCATTTTTAAAAACATTTTCTCAATACTTGGAAGATTTTAGCTCTACTCCTTTGGCAAGGTTTTTTTTTTTTTTTTATCCTTTTAGCTTTCTATCAATGTTTGCAGAGTTTCTTAATTCTGGAAAATACTAGGCATTTATATTGGGACACTATTTTTTTTTATTAAGCATGTTTCAAATCCACTTTTTTTACATTTTTACAAACCTAATGTTTTACTTAACTTTTTTCAAAAATAAGGCAAATTTGAGAGATTTTACAGTGAATACCTGCATATCATTAACTTTCACTAAACTTACTCTTTCACATAACATGTCCATTCATCTATGCATTCCTGAATTCATCTTATCTTGGACAAGTTGCAAGTAAATTAATTGCAGCCAACAGTAATTTTTCCTCTAAATATTTTCAAACACAAAGCAATACTAGAGTTCAGTATCTATTTACATTTTTTTCTGATGTAAAATTTACACACAATACACATTTTTTTTAATTTACATCCAAATTAGTTAGCATATAGTGAAACAATGATTTCAGGAGTAGATTCCTTTGTGCCCCTTTCCCATTTAGCCCATCCCCCCTCCAAAACCCCTCCAGTAATCTTCTGTTTGTTCTCCATATTTAAGAGTCTCTTATGTTTTGTCCCCCTCCCTGTTTTTATATTATTTTTGTTTCCCTTCCCTTATGTTCATCTGTTTTGTCTCTTAAAGTCCTCATATGTGTGAAGTCATATGATTTTTGTCTTTCTCTGACTGACTAATTTCACTTAGCATAATACCCTCCAGTTCCATCCACATAGTTGCAAATGGCAAGATTTCATTCTTTTTGATTGCTGAGTAATACTCCATTGTATGTATATACCACATCTTCTTTATCCATTCATCCATCGATGGACATTTGGGCTCTTTCCATACTTTGGCTATTGTTGATAGTGCTGCTATAAACATTGGGGTGCATATATCCCTTCGAAACAGCACACCTGTGCTGTATCCTGTGGATAAATGCCTAGTAGTGCAATTGCTGGGTCATAGGGTAGTTCTATTTTTCATTTTTTGAGGAACCTCCATAGTGTTTTCCAGAGTGGCTGCACCAGCTTGCATTGCCACCAACAATGCAAAAGAGATCCTCTTTCTCTGCAACCTTGCCAACATTTGTTGTTGCCTGAGTTGTTAATGTTAGCCATTCTGACAGGTGTCAGGTGGTATCTCATTGTGGTTTTGATTTGTATTTCCTTGATGATGAGTGATGTTGAGCATTTTTTCATGTGTCAGTTGGCCATCTGGATGTCTTCTTTGGAGAAGTGTCTATTCATGTCTCTTGTCCATTTCTTCACTGGATTATTTGCTTTTTGGGTGTTGAGTTTGATAAGTTCTTTATAGATTTTGGACACTAACACTTTATCTGATGTGTCGTCTGCAAATATCTTTTCCCATTCTGTCAGTTGCCTTATAGTTTTGCTTATTGTTTCCTTTGCTGTGCAGAAGTTTTTATTTTGATGAGGTCCCAGTAGTTCATTTTTGCTTTTGTTTCCCTTGCCTCTGGAGATGTGTTGAGTAAGAAGTTGCTGTGGCCTTGATCAAAAAGGTTTTTTGCCTGCTTTCGCCTTGAGGATTTTGATGGATTCCTGTCTTACATTGAGGTCTTTAATCCATTTTGAGTTTATTTTTGTGTATGGTGTAAGAAAGTGGTCCAGGTTCATTCTTCTGCATGCCACTGTCCAGTTTTTCCAGCTCTTGCTAAAGAGACTGTCTTTATTTCATTGGATATTCTTTCCTGCTTTGTCAAAGATTAGTTGGCCACATGTTTGTGGGTCCATTTCTGGGTTCTCTATTCTGCTCCATTGATCTGAGTGTCTGTTCTTTTGCCAGTATCATACTGTCTTGATGATTACAGCTTTGTAATATAGCTTGAAGTCTGGGATTATGATCTCCTGCTTTGTTTTTTGTTTTTTTGTTTTTTTTTTTTGTGTGTGTGTGTGTGTGTGTGTATGTGTGTGTGTTTTTGTCCTAAGATTGCTTTGGCTATTTGGGGTCTTTTGTGATTCCATACAAATTTTAGGATTATCTGTTCTAGCTCTGCGAAGAATGCTGGTGTTATTTTGATAGGAATGAAATACGCATTTGTAAGAGTTCATTCCCTGATATTTGACATAGCCTACAGCTGTGTAGCCAAAATTCTAGCAAGATACACATACACTTCACCCCCAGACATCTCTTTTGGTCTTCTTTCTAGTCCATATCCCCTACTCTACCATGAGAGTCCATCCCACATCTGATTTTCCACCACTTTATACTTCAGCAGCTAGTTATCTATATTCTAAAGCCAAGAGATTTAGTGAACTTTGAAACAAAAACTACAAAAACAGAAGAATGGTTCAGAATGGCTGACTGAGTAAAGACCTCTGAAAATCTGCTTCCCTGCTAAAGCAAAAAGAACACAACAAAAATGGTCAAAATCAACTTTTTCAGAACTCTGGGAATTACTAGAAGCTTGTAACTATCTAAGAGGCATTCACTTAGAAAAGAAAGATAGAAAGAGACAGAATTTCAGCTTCAAAAAGTGAGCTATGTATCATTTTAATTTGCCTAATCCCATTCCTCTCTCTCTCTTCAGTAGCTCTGAAAACCACCACTCTTGCAACAATGGTAGCTATGAAAACCAGCATCCCAGAAGCTACTGGAAGAACATGAACAGATTTGGAGCTCCACAAAATCCTCCCCCAATTTGACTATTTGACTATTTGGTGGCTTTCTGAAAGCTCCATTATCAGGATTTGTCTTTATTTGACAGGACTCAGGAAGCTCACCCTGTGGGAAAAGCATTCATGGAAAATGATCATTGGTGATTGCCTAACACTGAAGTGGCTTGACCTAGGACTACCACAAGGCTGACCAAAACCGTAAAATGAAACACTGAGGAATGAAATGTCATATTCCTCTGATATATTCCTGGGAATCTAGAGGGTCATGCATATATGAAAAGCATGCCCAGTAAAGAAAAACATGTGAAGGTCCTTCTCTCTCACTTCTGACAGACCTTGAAGCTCTGCTCAAACAATTAAAAGCTAAAGGAGAATTGTAAACTACCTGCCAGAACATCAAACACATACCCCAATACATGCATGAAACTTCTCAGAAAAGGCTGGGAGAATCATTGGTTCAAATCATTTAAGGAAATCTCTGTCCAGTCATTAGCTAACAACAGTAGAGACATCAGTGACCTCACAGAATTAGTCGAAGAAAGTAGTTACATTATAGTAACTTATTTAACCAGTAATTACATTAAGTATAAATAAATTAAATACTCTAACTTAAAGGCAGAAATTGAAAAAGTGGATTTTTAACACAATCCAGCAATATACATCTGACTCTGAACAACAGGGGTTTGAACTACACAGGTTCACTTATACACGGATTTAAAAATTTTTTTTTCTATAAATGCAGTCAGCAATCAAGTACTATAAATGTGTTTCTTCTTCTGTAGGATTTTCTCAGTAACATTTTCTTTTCTCCGTTTTACTTTATTGTAAGAATACAGTACATGCTTACATGTCATACATGTAACATACAACATATATGTTAATCAACTATTTATGTTATTGGTAAGGCTTCCCGGTCAGCAGTAGGCTACTAGAAAAGATTTGGGGAGTCAAAAGTTATGTGTGGATTTCTGACTGTGTGGGGGTGTAGCATCCCTAGCCTCCACATTGTTCAAGGATCAGGTGTACTAACAAATAAGAGACACACATGAAATCAAAGTCACAAAGATGGTGAAAGTACAAAGATTTTAAGAGGTATATGCTATGTAAATAGTACCCAAAACAGAATTGGAGTGGCTATGGTTATCATTTAAAAAATAGACTTTAAAATAAAAATTTTTAGTAAACACGAAGAAGGATATTTTAAAGTAAAAAAGTTCAACCTACTGGGAAGACACATAAAAATTACAAACATATATATATATATATATATTATATATTATATATATATAATATATATATATATAATGGCAAAATACATAAAAGAAAAAGTGAGAGAATTAAAGGTAGAAATAGACAATTCAACAATAATAGTTGGAGACTTTAATGCCCAACTTTTAGTAATGCATGGAACAAAAAGAAGATGAGTAGTGAAATGGAAGACTTGAATAACACTAAGAACCAACTAAATAATTATAGAATATTCTATCCAACAATGACAGATTACATACACATTCTTTTAAAGTGTACATAAAGCATTCTTCAATATAGACCGTTTATTATACCATAAAACAAAGTTCAATAAGTTTGAGTAAGATTATACGAAGAATTTTTTCTGGCCACGTGGAATAAAATTAAGAATCAATAACAGAAAATAATTTAAGAATTTCACAAGTATGTGGAAATTGAATAATTGAATTCGAGATAATGAATGGTTCTAAGAAGAAACAACAAGAGAAATTATAAAATACTTAGAGATGAATGAAAATGAAAACAAAACATTTCAAAACACAGTGAATGTAGCCAAAGTAGTGTTTAAAGGGAAGTTTATATCTGTACACAGCTATATTAAAAAAGAAAATAGCATCACACCAGTAGCCTAACTTTTCATCTAAAGAATCTAGAAAAAATAGAAGGGAACTTCTTCAACTTAATAATGAATGACTATCTACAAAATACAAACAACTAATATTATACTTAATCGTGAGAAATTCAAAGCTTTCCCATTATGTTCAGAGATAAGGCTTTTGCCCCTTTTGCCCCTTTGTCCCCTTTCACTACTCCTTTTCCACATCAATTGGAAATCCTTGCTCATGCAGTAAGACAGGAAAAAGAAATATAAAGTATAAAGATTGGGAAGGAAGACATAAAATGGTCTTTTTTCACAGATAACATAATTATGTAGAAAACCCAAATGAATAAGATTTTTAAAAACCCTATTGGAATAAATAAGCAATTATAATAAGATTGTAGGATATAAGGATATAAGGATATAAGGTTAATATATAAAAATCAATTGCTTTCCTTTATATCAGCAGTGAAGAAGTAGAATTGGAAATTAAAAACACCATACAATTTATATTAGCACCCCCCCAAAAAAATGCTTAGTTATAAATCTAACATAAAATGTACCAGATCTACATGGAAAACTACAAAACTCTTATGAATGAAATCAAAGAATTAAATAAATGGAAAGAGTCCACGTTCATGGGTAAGAGGACAATACTGTCATGCCATCAGTTATTCCCTAACTTGATTTACAGAGTCAATGCAGTAACAATTAAAATTCTAGCACGTTATTTTAGGGGTATTAACAAATCCATTCTAAAGTTTATATATAAAGACAAAAGACCTAGAATAGCCAACACAATATTGAAGGAGAAGAATGAAGCCGGAGGACTGATGGTACCTGAATTAAAGACTTACTATAAAGCTGCAGTAATCAAGTATTGCTGAAAAGAATGGACAAAACAGATCAATGGATAGATCCCAGAAACAGACTCCCAAAAATATAGTCAATTCATCTTTGACTAGCAAAAGTAGCAAAAGTTACATACAAAGAAAAAGAAACAAAAATAGTCTCTTGAACAAATGGAACTGGAACAACCAGACATCCACATGCAGGGGGGGCGGGGGGGGGGAGGGAAGAACCTAGACACAGACCTTACACCTGTTATAAGAAATAGCTCAAAATGGATCACAGAACTAAATGTAAAACACAAACCTACTAAACTCATAGACGATAATATAGGAGAAAACGTAGATTACCTTGTGTAAGGTGATGCCTTTTTAGATACAACATCAAAGACACAATCATGAAAGAAATAAGTGATAAGCTAGAGTTCATTAAAATTAAAAATTAAAACTTAAAAATAACTTCTGTTCTGTGAAAGATACTATCAAGATAATAGAAAACAAGCCACATATTTGAGAAAATATTTACAAAAACACAACTGATAAAGAATAACTATCCTAAATACAGAAAGAATGCTTAAAATTTAACAGTAAAAAAATAAACAGCCCAAACTTTAACAGATATATCACTAAGGAAGATATATAGATGGCAAATAAGCATATGGAAAAATATCATATGTTATCAGGAAAATGCAAATTAAACAACGAGATACTACTACACACTTATCAGAATGGCCAAAATTCAGAACACAGAAAACAACAAATACTAGTGAGGATGTGGAGTAACAAGAGCTCTTATTCACTGCTGGACGGAATCCAAAATGATACAGCCAGTTTAGAACACAGTTGGGCAGTTTCTTAAAAAACTAAACATACTCATAAATGATCCAGCAAACACATCCCTTGGTATTTACCCAAAGGGGTTGAAAACTTATGTCTTCACAAAATCCTATTCAAGGATATTTATAGCAAGTTTATTTATAATTGCTAAAGCTTGGAAGCAATCAAGATGTTCTTCAGTAGGTAAGTGTATAAACAAACTGTAATACATCCAAATAATGGAATATTATTCATTCCCAAAAAGAAATAAAATATAAAGCCATGAAAAGACCTAGATGAACCTTAAGTGCATACTACTAAGTGAAAAAAAAATCTGAAAAGGCTACTATATGGTATGATTCCCACTATATGATTCCAACTCTATGACATTCTAGAAAGGGCAAAATTAGGAATACAATAAAAGACCAGTCATTCCCAGAGGTGGGAAGGGGGAGAGATGAACAGGCAGAGCACAGCAGATTTTTAAGACTGTGAAAATACTCTCTATGTTATTAATTATTGATATGTTATTATACACTTGTCCAAACCTATAGAATGCACAACACCAAGAATGAACCCTAAGGTAAACTATGAACTTTGAGTGATTATAATGTGTCAATGTCGTCTCATCCTTGTTTCAGAAGTTCCATTCTGCTAGTGATTTTGACTATGAGGGAGGCTATGCCTGTTTGAAAGCATAAGTTATATGGGACATCTCTATACCTTTCTCTCAATTTTTCTGTAAAGCAAAACCTGCTTTACAAAATTAAGACATCTACAATATAGATATAATTTAAAAAAATAATGCAGAACAAAAAAAACACTATACTGAAATCAGGTAGAAGGAAGACAACTTTAAAGAATGGGGAAAACAAAACAAAGAAAGGAAAACAATAGAGAAAACTCAAAGAAGCCAAAATTTGGTTCTTTGAAAAGACCAACAAAAGTGGTAGGCCTTTAGTTGTAGTGATCATGGAAAAAAAAAAAGAATAACATTCTCAAATAAAAATTACTTTTAAAAATACAAAGAAATTAAATAAATTAATTAAATTAAATTAATTAATTAAATTAATTAATTAAATTAAACTACTAAATGTTCCAACTAAATTTAATATGAGGCCCTTGAAGACAGACAAATGTGATTTAATGCTATAAATTTTTAATGTATTTCTCTGAATGTTTAAGAAGATAATAACTCCTTATAATCATATACAATTTTAGGATTTGCAAATAACACTATGTTACTTGATATAAATATGGGTTTATTAATGAAATGATGGCCAACAACATACCTTAAGCCAAAATTTAACAGTACTATATTTCATAGAGTGTGTCTTCATGTTTTCTTTCAAGAATAAATTTTGCTATATAGCATCCATTCTTGATTAAAACCCTCAACAAAGTACGGATAGGTAGAACATACCTCAATATCATAAAGGCCATATACAAAAGACCCACAGCTAGCATCATCCTCAATGGGGAAAACTGAGAGCCTTTCCCCTACAGTCAGGACAAGACAAGGATGTCCACTCTTACCGTTACTATTTAACATAGTACTGGAAGTCGGCCTCAGCAGTCAAACACTAAAGATAAATAAAAGGCACCCAAATTTCCAAGAAAGGAGCCAAACTTCCACTCTTCACAGATGACAGGATACTCTATGTAGAAAACATGAAAGACTCTACCAAAAAATAGCTAGAACTAATACATGAATTCAGCAAGTGACAGGATATAAAATCAACATGCAGAAATCTGTTGCATTTCTATACACCAATAAGAAGCATCAGAAAAAGAAATCAAGGAATAGATTCCATTTGCAATTGCACCAAAAACAACACCTAGGAATAAACCTAACTAAAGAGGTAAAATACCTATACTCTGAAAATTATAGAAGACTTGTGAAGGAAATTGAAGAGGACACAAAGAAATGGAAAGACATTCCATGCTCATGGATTGGAAGAACAAATATTGTTAAAATGTTTACACTACCAAAAGCAATCTACACATTCAATGTAATCCTTTATACTAACCCTTTATCAACAAAACTGAAAGCAGCCTACCCAGTGGGAGAAGATATGTGCAAATGACATATCTGATAAAGGGTTAGTATCCCAAATCTATAAAGAACTTATCAAACTCAACACTCAAAAATGCAAATAGTGTAGTAAAGAAATGGGCAGAAGACATGAATAGACACTTTTCCAAACAAGACATCCAATGGCTAACAGACACGAGAAGATACTCACCATCACTCATCATCAGGGAAATACAAATCAAAACCACAATGAGATACCTCCCAATGTCAGAATGGCTAAAATTAACAACACAAGAAACAACAGGTGTTGGCGAGGATGAGGAGAAAGGGGACCCTCTTGCCCTGTGGGAATGCAAACTGGTGCAGCCATCCTGGAGTATGGAGGTTCCTCAAGAAAGTAAAATTAGAACTACTTATCATCCGGCAATTGCACTATTCAGTATTTATCCAACAGATACAAAAATACTGATTCAAACGGGCACGTGCAACCCAATGTTTATAGCAGTGCTATCAACAATAGCCACACTCTGTAGACAGCCCAAATGTCCATCAACTGATGAATGTATAAAGATATGTATATATACATTGGAATATTACTTGGTGATCAAGAAGAATGAAATCTTGCCATTTGCAATGACATGGATACAGCTAGATGGTATTATGCTAAATGAAATAAGTCAATGAGATAACGATAAATAACATGATTCCACTCATATGTGGAATTTAAGAAACAAAATAGATGAGCATATGGGAAGGGCAGGGAGAGAAGAGAGGTGAACAAACCACAAGAGACTCTTAATGACAGAGACAAAACTGTCAGTTGAGAGAGGGAGATGAGTGGGAGATAGATGGGCTACATGGGTGATGGGTACTAAGGAGGGCACTTGTAATTAGTACTGGGCGCTGTATGTGGTGATGAATCACTGAATTCTACTCCCAAAACCAACGCTGCATGGTATGTTAACTAAAATTTAAATTAAAGAAAAGTCAAAATAAAGTCATAAAAGTGAACTTTGTTGGTCATATAATTATTTGAAATTCATCAGTCTAAGCAAAGATATGAAAAGAAATTCATTTCTGTATTAATAAGGTTTTACATACTGAAAGATAATTAGTTTTGGATCTGTTAGAGATATTGATATTGTCTAGCTCAAACCCTCGTTTCAAGTGACAAGGTTACTCATTTTCAGTTCAGTGTTCTATTCTTTGTGCAATGAACACACACACAGTCACACGCACAATTAACAATTAACACTGCAGGAATAATGTGCAAATGAAGTACACCTTTACACAAAGTTTTACTTCCTTCCTCCCACCCTCTCTTTCCTGCTCTTTCTCTCTTACTTTTTCTTTTTCCCAACTTCAGTTTTATATGACTTTCTTTTCTTATTTTTTGATAGTGATTTTAAACTTGAAGCACAGTTAGTGCTCAAAAACATCATATATTATTTAAGGAAAGATGTGTGTTAAATGTATTCCTGTATATATTAGTCCTCAGGGAGACCCTTTGGAAAATTTTGCTTAGTGGCTAAGCCTAGACAATATATTCTTAGATACATCTATATTTCCTTACCTTTCTCATACACAGTTAACTGCTAGTACATGGTCTGTGTTCTACCGTCATTAACTACTTGAGAATTCACATAGAACCAAGGTGTATATACTGTAACTTTTTAAGCATTTCAATGAAATTACACATTATGACTGACAGACTAACTTGGTGGCATTTTTTCTCCTAATAAAATTAATTACTGCCTCTAGGAGTTAGTCAAACTTTCTCTTGAATTCAATTTGACCATGCAGATTTTACAACTTACTTGAACTATTTTGCTTTTGGCAAAGAATCTCTCTGTCAGCCACTGCTGTAAAGTTTGCATTTGGCATCTTTTGAACCATGAAGACAAACATGATAATAAAAGGATATGACTAAGAAGCTAATAGCTTTGCATCAGTGTTTCTCACATCAGTGGTAGTTTAGCAGATTCTATGTAATTTTTACCTGGGGGTTGAACTAAGTTAGGAATACATCTTTTTTTTTTTTTAATTTTTTTTTTCAACGTTTTTTATTTATTTTTGGGACAGGGAGAGACAGAGCATGAACGGGGGAGGGGCAGAGAGAGAGGGAGACACAGAATCGGAAACAGGCTCCAGGCTCCGAGCCATCAGCCCAGAGCCTGACGCGGGGCTCGAACTCACGGACCGCGAGATCGTGACTGGCTGAAGTCTGACGCTTAACCGACTGCGCCACCCAGGCGCCCCAAGAATACATCTTTTGAAGTTAAAGATAAAGGTCATCATTTTGTGGACAGAAATAGATGAAAGGACAAATTACAAGATACCAGTAGAGTTGAGAATGGCATAGGGCTTGAAGGTGTTTTGTTGAAAAAAAAAATTGAACATACTCAATAACTAGGACACACATCACTTTTTCTCATGTTCTACAGCCTCCTAGCTCTCAAAGAAAGAGTTTTATCTGGATTGGCTATGAAAACATTTATTTTGATTCAGTCATTTCACGAATCTGACCATATGGTAGAAGGGTAGGGAAGTTAGACAAGAAACACAATAAGAGATCTGGGTTAAAGATGGGATAAATTAGGGGCGCCTGGGTGGTGCAGTCGGTTGGGCGTCCGACTTCAGCCAGGTCACGATCTCGCGGTCTGTGAGTTCGAGCCCCGCGTCAGGCTCTGGGCTGATGGCTCGGAGTCTGGAGCCTGTTTCCGATTCTGTGTCTCCCTCTCTCTCTGCCCCTCCCCCGTTCATGCTCCGTCTCTCTCTGTCCCAAAAATAAAAAAAAATAAAAAAAAAAGTTGAAAAAAAAAAGATGGGATAAATTAAGGGTGCCTGGGTGGCTCAGTCGGTTAAGTGTCCAACTTTGGCTCAGGTCACAATTTCACGGTTTGTGGGTTTGAGCCCCACATCTGGCTCAGAGCTTGGCTCAGATGGCTCAGAGCTTGGAACCTGCTTCAGATTCTGTGTCTCTCTCTCTCTCTGCCCCCCCCCCCCACTCATTCATTCTCTGTCTCAAAAATAAATAAACATTAAAAACTTTTTAATTTAAAAATGGGATGAATTAATCCAAGTTCTCCAGAGAAAGAGAATCAAGTCTGTGTGTGTGTGTGTGTGTGTGTGTGTGTGTGTGTGTACATATACATGTGTGTATGTATACACAAATTTATTATAAGGAATTGGCTCATGTGATTATGGAGGAGGCTAGGAAGTCCAAGATCTGTAGGCAGCAAGCTGGAGATACAGGAGAGGGGATGGTACATGTTCTAGTCCAAAATCTGCCAGGCTCAAGACTCAATAAGAACCAATATTTCAGTTCAAACGTCAACACCACAGTAATGTCTTAGCTCATTTAGTCAAGCAAGATAAGTTACCTCTTACTTAGCCTTTTTGTTGTATTCAGATCTTCTACTGATAGGAGGAGGCCCACCCACATTAGGGACGGCAATCTGTTTAAAACATTTTTTTTAATGTTGATTTATTTTTGAGAGAGACAGAGCACAAGCGGGGGAGGGGAAAAGAGAGAGGGAAACACAAAATCACAAGCAGGCTCCAGGCTCCAAGCTGTCAGCACTGAGCCCGATGTAAGGCTCGAACGTGTGAACTGTGAGATCATGACCTGAGCTAAAGTCAGAAGCTCAACCTACTGAGCCACCCAGACTCCCCTAGGGGGCAATCTGTTTTATTCAGTCTACCAATTTCAAATGTTAATCTCATCCAGAAATTCCCTCACACACATCCAGAACAGTGTTGGGCAAAATGTCTGAGCACCCTGTGGCCCAGTCAAGTTCACACATAAAATTAACAACCACATAGGCAAAATGGGAGTTGATCATTAAAAGAATTATCAATCTTCGATCACAATATTTTCATGTAAAATTCAGAAAAGTAAATTTTGGTTCTACTCAATGAAAGATCATCTTTTAGTCATCCTGTGCCTACTCCCGTCATGAATACATCACAGTACTGCAGCTGTTACATATACGATTGTATCATCCACAGATTTGTGAATCCCTTAAAGCAGAGCCTGTATGTATCATTCTTGAGTGTCCAACACAAAACCTAGAACTTGTTATGCATTCAATAAATATTTGTAGAATGAATTAGATGGCCGATATAATCTACAATTTAGTAACTCATATTCTGTATCATTTTAGAGTTGTCACAGCACATTTACATGGTTTATCTCATCAGAGCATTATGATCCCAATTCCATCAATGAAAAAATAAAGTTCACAGATAATATTGACACATAACTAGAAGTTAGCAACACAAGCACTTGAAGAAACCAGAGTTCCTAAACCCAATCTAAATAGCACAGCAAAAGTAAGGAAATTATTAGGAAATGATGAAACAAACAAACAAAATGACAAACTGGTCACCTTTTTAGAAGTTAATATAATTACAGGTACTGTTTAAGACTATAAAAAATTGGGGGGAGTTCAACATATATTACCTTGTTTAATAGTTTCAGTAACCTAATGAGAGGAATTATTATCACTATTTTATCAAGGCAGAAACTGACACATTTAGAAGCTGCACAAGATTATGTAGGAAGTAGTCAGTAGAACTAAGTTTTCCACTGAGATCTGGCTAATCCCTAAAGTCTATGCTACTAACTACTGTTTAACACCATTATTTACTATTTAAAACACTCCCACAAAGTGTGTGCAACAACATTTTACAGGTAAAAAATGGAGCTCAAGAAGGTTAAATTACTTATCCAGTCCACAAAGACAATTAGCAGAGCACAGATACTTAAGTCAAGTCCAAAACCTGTTCTCTTTTTCCATTGATCTCAGCCTCCACTGCATTGCAAGCACTTTGATGTATGAGACACTCACTGGACCTGCACTCACATGCACATACTTTAACAGAAAAAGTTACAGAAATACAGCTATTGGATTCTGAATTTATTTTTAATTTGGGGCCATTAAAGAAACCAAAATTTCCCTGTGAGCTGCATATTAACCCCCCAAAAAACAAAAGCCCAACTTTTCTTAACATGGGTGATATACTGCTCAGAGTGACTAAAATTAACAACTCAGGAAACCACAGATGCTGGCGAGGATGTGGAGAAACGGGAACCCTGTTGCACTGTTGGTGGGAATGCAAACTGGTGCAGCCACTCTGGAAAAGTGTGGAGGTTCCTCAAAAAATTAAAAATAGATCTACCCTATGACCCAGCAATAGCACTGCTAGGAATTTACCCAAGGGATACAGGAGTGCTGATGCATAGGGGCACTTGTACCCCAATATTTATAGCAGCACTTTCAACAATAGCCCAATTATGGAAAGAACCTAAATGTCCATCAACTGATGAATGGATAAAGAAATTGTGGTTTATATACACAATGGAATACTACTTGGCAATGAGAAAGAATGAAATATGACCTTTTGTAGCAACGTGAATGGAAATGGAAGGTATTATCCTGAGTGAAATAAGTCAGTCAGAGAAGGACAGATAACATATGTTTTCACTCATATGTGGATCTTGAGACACTTAACAGAAGACCATGGGGGAAGAGAAGGGTGGAAAATAATTACCAACAGAGAGGGAGGCAAACCCATAAGAGACTCTTAAATATAGAGAACAAACTGAGGGTTGATGGGGGGGTGGGTGAGGGGAAAATGGGTGATGGGCATTGAGGAGGGAACTTGGGATGAGCACTGGGTGTTGTATGTAAGTAATGAACCACAGGAATCTACCCCCAAAACTAAGAGCACATTTTATACACTATATGTTAGACAATTTGACAATAAATTATATATACAAAAAAAAATAGATGATATAAATGTAACACTTAGAAAGATGAGTAAACAAGGAAATAATATGACAATAAATGAAGAAAGGATCTGTACCATGAATAGTGTATACATACTTTATCTATAATTTTTGGCAAACACTTCCACCAAGTTCTCAAAGAGGATATTATTATAATCACAATGGCACATTCCAGTAGTGGCTTTTTTTTAATAGATGGAAAGATAGAAAGTTTAAGACAAATACATAGACATGGAAATACAGGTATATGTAATTCACATGTATGTGAGGTAGCTCTTTGGCATTCTCCATATAGTTTTTTTTTTTTTTTTCTATAGGGAGATTTTAGTTTAACCCTTTCCTGTTGTTATAATAATGCTAGGGGTACCTGGGTGGCTGAGTCAGTTAAGCGTCTAACTCTTGATTTCATCTCGGGTCATGATCTCACCATTTGTGAGTTCAAGCCCTACACAGAGCTCAGCACTGACAGTGTGAAGACTGCTTGCAATTCTCTTTCTCTCCCCCCACCCCTCTGCCCCTCTCTGCTCCCTCTCTCTCTCTCAAAATAAATAAACTTAAAAAAAAATAACCCTAATTTAAAGAACCCCACCAGAATTTCCTAGGAACCAATTTGGTAGAATGGAACTAAATAGACATTTGAATGCAAGGATCTGGTTAGTCAGGTGAACTATATGGTAATTGTTTTGTATTCCTTCAAATTGTAAGGTGCTAAATAGATTAAATTAATCCACCACTTTAAGGAATTTATGGTGTATTGAGTAATAAACTATGACATTTTGCCTAATAGCCAAAGTAGTTTGGGAAGGAAAGTCTGAGTTCAAGTTCATACCCATTGCCCTTGAAGATGCCCACGTTGGGGTGCTCCTCAAGCTGTTTTAAGATAAAAGACACCTTGGGGCTCCTGGGAAGTTCCGTCGGTTAAGCACCCAAATTCAGTTCAGGTCATGATCTCATGGTTTGTGGGTTCATCAGGCTCTATGCTGACAGCTCAGAACCCGGAGCCCGCTTTGGATTCTGTGTTTCCCTCTCTCTCTGCCCTTCCCCTTCTCATGCTTGTCTCTCTCTCTCTTTCAGAAATAAACTTCAAAAACAAACATTAATATTAAAAAAAAAAAAGATAAAAGAGATCTCATGAGGTAAATGCAGTCCAGAGATATAAATATTTGGAAGTCGGGTCATCAAATTAAATATCCAAGTTTTAAGAATGATTGCATTTTTACAAGGAATAGAATAAAAATGATAGCAAATCCAAAATACTGGAGTGTTCCTGTCGTCTATGTTAGAAAGAAGGAATGGGGACAAACGAGATGCAGTTCCAAGAGAAGACAGAGAAGTCCCACTACTACCATAAAAGACTCAGGAAGGAAAACGTTAGGAAGAAATGTTGCAGACGCTGAAATATATTGGAAAAAAGGCTGGAAGAAGAGGTGACCTATAGAAAAAGTGGATTTGATTAATACGGGATTTTTGGTAACCTTTTTCAAAGCAACCTCAATACTGGGTGGGACATAAGCAAGAAGAAGTTATAAAGCGAAAACGGCTGATAAGGATAAGATATTGGTAGTGCAAAATTTAATGAGCATATGATCATGACTTTAAAATGCACATTTTAGCTCAGTATATTGGAAACATAGACTGAAATTCTGCATTTTTAAAAGTTTGTAGGTAATACCAATGCAACTGGCCCATGTACTAAAGTAGCAAGATTATAAAGTACGTAAGCTGATTTCCTTTCTATTCTATTCTATTCTATTCTATTCTATTCTATTCTATTCTATTCTATTCTATTCTATTTTATGTATGCTTATAATTCAAGGGATTCAGGGGATAGAAGGAAGATGGTACTCTTTAAGCTCAATTGAAAAAGGTCAAGCTAATTGGAAATGAAAAAGAATGCAAGAATGCATTTTTGGTAAACTTTCCTCTTTAGTACAGAAACTATACTCAATTATCATGTGTTTTTACAGGTGCAGTTTGGAAAAAATTAACCAAAAATATTCGGTAATAGTATTGTACTAGTAGATAATAGGTTTTGCTTGTTCAACCCTGATATAGAGGGTTCACAAAAAGGATATGCTTTTACTTTGATTTAGTAAAGCAGCATTCTGAAAAGCAGTTGAAGCTTTTAGAGATACAAAAGCAATGTGCTTATATATACCTATCTTCCAAAATTCAGATTTCATTTTTCTACTCCATTCAAAGATGTTCTTTCCCCCCTCTTATATAAAGCATGTACAGGTTACAAAACAGTATTGGAAAAAGAGATAAAGAAGTAAGTAAACCTTATATTATGTATAATAATTGTGATATTTGAATAAAGTTTCAGTATTTTTGTTTCTCATTCATCACACAAATATGAAGCAACAGATATTAATTAGCAATTTGTTAGAAACCACATCATGTTTCACAGTGTACTGTTTCCTCAGTTGGAGGCACTTTCAGGTAGAGAACTAAATCTCTAACGAGAGCATTACTTTCTAGTTCTGATAAAGAAAAACAAAAGTAATAAAAGATTTACATTCAATAGAGTGCTCAGTTAAACAGAGTACATATAAGTGAGTTCAAAGATGACACAAAATTAAACATGCTTTTGCGTATTTTTATCTATTTATTTTTAAACACCTGGATGCTAGCCAAGAACATCTGAAGAATTCATGCCAAATTAATTATTTCCCTGGAGGGGAATACATAAATAAGTTGACAAAACCAATGTTTATAAATATTGATTGTCTGAATATGTTTCCTATATTAACTCCGGGTAAGGTATCAACATGAATATAAGTTCTTCATGAACCAATCCTGGAAGAGAGATACCTGCATCTGAATCATGAACTAGGAAATAATAGCATACACCTGCTAGGAATGTGGATTAATTTCCATTAGACACATTACAGATGGGATCAGATAGAAAGAAGACAGCAAGGCCATACTCACAGCTGCCCTCCCAGAGAAAGCAGAACTACAGGGAGAGAGCAGAGGGAAAAGAGCAGGCTAGGTGCAGATGTGAAATGACAACCACTAGTTGGCACTGAGAAAGTTTTCCAAAGCCACTTTCCTGGGGACCACAGGGCAAAAACAGTCTCAGCAAACTGAAAGCTAGAAGGTGGCAGGCAAATTTCCTGGAGGTCAACTTGCATGTACAATCCACCACCAAAAAAATAAGAATTAAAAAAATAACAGAGAAGAGAGTATGATAACCACCTCATTAAAAGCTCTTTACCTAAAATATATCTATCTTAATATATGAATGACACATTTACATTAGACACAGATTAATTATATACTATGTACAAGCAACTCAACATGCAACATTATCAGTAAAAGCTTCTAAAAATGCTTTGGGCAAGGCACCGTAATTTTCCTATTTCACAGATAAAGAAACTGAGAATCAGTGAGATTAAATTACCTAAGGACACATTGTGAGAAATTAGCAAATCCAGGATCTAAATGTAAAAAAATCTGGTTCCCAAATCCTGTGTTTAACATTTTATATGGTTTCACAAGTAACAAATGATATGCAAAATAAAGCAATAAGAAGTCACTGTCAACTTAAAAACTAATGCTGATATTGGTCATTGACAGAGGTATACACAGAAACTCTCAGGGCTAATGGGAACGTAAGTTGCTATAACTTTCATGAATATTTTAAAATTATCAACAGTCAATTCCTCTGAGACAAGTCTACTTCTAAGAATTTATTCAAATGAAATAAGAATAAATGGACTTAAAAATTTCACTAAAATTATTTATCACAACATTCTTTAAAATAACAAAAACTGAAGGTCTCAAAAAAAGGATCATAGTAAAATAAATCACAGTATATCCAGGAGAACATGATATAACATTGAAAGATATACTGAGCATTGCAAATGGGTGGGGAGACATGCTTCACGGTAATATAAGGCAAAGATATTTATATCGTTAAAAAAAAACAGAATGCACATATACAGACATGCAGTTTTTTTTTTATGCTATTTCTATTTTTAGTTTTTTGGGGAACCTCCATACTCTTTTCCACAGTGGCTGCATCAATTTACATTCCCACCAACGGTGCACAAGGCATCTGCACCCTTTTCTGTGCACCCTCTTAAAGACTTGTTATTTCTTGTTTTTTTTCCTTCTATATCAAGTTTTTATTTAAATTCCAGTTCATTAACATCCAGTGTAATATTAGTTTCAGATGTAGAATTTAGTGATTCATCACTCACAAATAACACCCAGTGCTCTTCACAAGTGGCCTCCTTAATGCCCATCACCCATTTATCCCATCTCCCCACCAACCTCCCCTCCAGTGACCCTCTGTGTTTAAATTAAATTGTCTGTATTTAAGAGTCTCTTATGGTTTGCCTCTCTCTCTGTTTTTATCTTATTTTTCCATCCCTTCCCCTATGTTCATCTTTTGTGTTTCTTAAATTCCATGTATGAGTGAAATCAGATGATATTTATTTTTCTATGACTTATTTTGCTTCGCATAATACACTCTAGTTCCATCCACAAGGTTGCAAATGGCATGATTTCATTCTTTTTGATTGCCAAGTACTATTCCATTGCATACACACACACACACACACACACACACACACACACACACACACCACATCTTTATCCATTCATCAGTTGAAGGACATTTGGGCTCTTTCCATAATTTGGCTACTATTGATAGCACTGCTATTAAACACTGGGGTGCATGTGCCCCTTCAAATAAGCACTTTTGTATCCTTTGGATTAATGCTGGGTAGTGCAATTGCTGGGTCATAGGGTAGTTCTATTTTTAACTTTTTGAGAAACCTCCATAATTTTTCCAGAGTGGCTGCACCAATCTGCATTCTCACCAGTAGTGCAAAAGTATTCCCCTTTCTCTGTATCCTCACCAACATCTGTTGTTTCCTGAGTTGTTCATTTTAGCCATTCTGACAGTTGTGAGGTGGTATCTCATTGTGGTTTTGATTTGTATTTCCCTGATGATGAGTGATGGTGAGCATCTTTTCATGTGTCTGGTAGCCATCTGGAGGTCTTCTTTGGAAAAGTGTCTTTAACCCACTTCTTCACTGGATTGTTTGTTTTTTGGGGTGTTGAGTCCACCAAACATTTAAAGAAGAGTTAATACCTATTCTTTTGAAGATGTTCGTAAAATAGAAATGGATGGAAAACTTCCAAACTCATTCTATGAGGCCAGCATTACCTTGTTTCCAAAACCAGACAAAAACACCACTCACATGGAAAATTACAAACCAATCTCCCTGATGAACATGGATGCAAAAATTCTCAAGAAGATACTAGCAAACCAAATCCAACAATACATTAAAAGAATTATTCACCATGATCAAGCAGGATTTATTCCTGGGCTGCAGGGGTGGTTCAATATGCACAAATCAATCAACATGATACATCGCGTTACTAAAGAAAAGCATAAAAACCACACGATCCTCTCAATAGATGCAGAAAAATCATTTGAAAAAAATACAGCATCCTTTCTTGACAAAAACTCTCAAGAAAGTAGGGATAGAAAGAACATACCTCAATATCATAAAAGCCATATATGAAAGACCCACAGCTAATATCATCCTCAGTGGGGTACAACTGAGAGCTTTCCCCCTAAAGTATGGAACACAACAGGATGTCCACTCTCACCACTGTTGTTCAACAAAGTGTTAAAAGTCCTAGCCTCAGCAATCAGACAACAAGACAAAATAAAAGACATCCAAATCACCAAGGAAGAAGTCAAATTTTTACTCTTCGCTGATGACATGATACTCTATGTGGAAAACCTGAAGGCTCCACCAAAAAAACTGCTAGAACTGATAAATGAATTCAGCAAAGTCACAGGATATAAAATCAACATGCAGAAATCAGTTGTATTTCCATACACCAATAATGAAGCAGCAGAAAGAGAAAGCAAGAAATCAATCCCATTTACACTGGCACCAAAAACCATAAAAAGCCTAGCAATAAACTAACCAAAGAGGTAAAAGACCTATACGCTGAAAACTATAGAAAGCTTATGGAAGAATCTGAAGAAGATACAAAGAAATTGAAAAACATTCCATTCTCATGGATCGGAAGACCAAACATTGTTAAAATGTCAATAGTACCCAAGCAAACTACACATTCAATGCAATTCCTATCAAAATAACACCGGCCTTCTTCACAGAACTAGAACAAACAATGCTAAAATTTGTACGGAACCAAAAAAGATCCTGAATAGCCAAAGCAATCCTGAAAAAGAAAACTGAAGCTGGAGGCATCACAATTCCGGAGTTCTAGATGTATTATAAAGCTGTAATCATCAAGACAGTATGGTACTGGCACAGAAACAGACACATAGATCAATGGAACAGAACAGAAAACACAGAAATGGACCCAAAAATGTAGGGCCAACTAATCTTCAACAAAGCAGGAAAGAATATCCAATGGAAAAAAGACAGTTCTCTTCCATAAATGGGGTTGGGAAAACTGGACAGCGACATGAAGAATGAACCTGGACCACTTTATTACACTGTACACAAAAATAAACTCAAAATGGATGAAAGACCTAACTGTAAGAGAAGGAACCATCAAAATCATAGAGGAGAAAACAGGCAACAACCTTTGACCTCATACGCAGCAACTTCTTACTAGACAGGTCTCTGGAGGCAAGGGAAACAAAAGCAGATATGCAGTTTAAAAAAGAATTTTGTGGTCACTTCTTTATGCCAAATTGGAGAGGATTAGTTTAATTCATATCAATGGAGTAGTTTAAGTCTATTTCCATTTCAGAGACTCCAAGAGAGTAAGAAGTAAAACCGGAACTTTAGACTCTCTTTTCTGAAGAACTGGATGTGAACTTGAGATGTGAACCCAGATAGTCTTACAGACTGAGCTCTTATTAAACATAACCTTATATTTGTAGTTAAAACCTACTCTTCCAGGGGATAACATGTGCTATTCACTGTTCTAAGTATTCCACAAACACCTGATTGATTAATGTTGCTAGGAACTGTATGCAGTAAGAACAGTATGACACATCTTTATATGCAGATGTGAAGTAGCAGGCCACAGAGCTGATAAGGGACAGAACCAAGGCTTTCAACCTAAGTCTGACACCATAACTACACTTAACCATGATGTTAAGATGTGTTTATATTCTTTGTGTTCCCTCCACCTTCTCCACAGCCCCAATGGCTTCATCCCATCACTTACTTTATTTCTATCCTGACATTCCTGGATTTTATTGTCTTGTATTATGTAAATATCACCACTATGTATAATTTTGTTTCTTCCACTGTTACCTTAATTGTCATAATTGTGGTTGCTTAATTGGTATTTACAAACATTTTAAAATTCACTTATTTTATCAAGTTTCCCAGTTCACTTCTTTGCTGAAGCTTGCCCTATAAATTGGCTTGCCAAGTGAAATAAGTCAGTCAAAGAATGACAGATATCATGTGCTTTCATTCATATGAGGATCTTGAGAAACTTAACAGAAGACCATGGGGGAAAGGAAGGGGAAAAAATAGTTACAAACAGAGAGGGAGGAAGGCAAACCATAAGAGACTCCTAAATACAAAGAACAAACTGAGGGTGGATGGGGGGAGGGGAGCAGGGAAAATGGGTGATGGGCATCTAGGAGGGTACTTGGGATGAGCACTGGGGGGTTGTGTGTAAGCAATGAACCACAGGAATCTACCCCCAAAACCAAGAGCACACTTTACCCACTGTAAGTTAGCCAATTTGACAATAAATTATATTTAACAAATAAAATAAATTGGCTTACTAAGGGCCATGTTTCCTAAATTTTTAGTTTTCTGTTGCCTTCATGCTTGAGTAAGATTTCAGCTCAATCTAAAATTCTTGAATTGCCCTTTACTTCCCTGATGATTTTGAAACAATACTTCTTCATTTTCTAATTGTCATGTTGTTACAAAAGGGTTCTGAGGCCAGCCTTATTCCAACTTACAGACAAATTGAATTTTCTGAGTGACATAAAAATGATTTTTCTTGATATACATTTATGTTAATTGATCTGCATATTCTTTCTTTCTAAACACAACTTGTAGTTTCAGTATGTAGCTTCAAGTTTTCATTTATTTTATGCAAGTTTTCTTAAATTATCTCTCTGGAAAATATTTGTTTTCTGCTTTCATTTATCCCATTCTACTTATTTTGTTTTCTTTATAAGGGTCAACAATAAGGCATACATTAAATCATCTTTTTTCTATTATACGTACTTATTACTTTCTTTCAAAACCTTTTTCTTTTTTTACAACTTTTCTCTTATATTTCACTTGGCTTAATTTTCTTAATTATCTCCTTTACCTACCCATTTTTCAGAGAATACATTTCCCTGTATCTACTTCCCATGCAACCTCTATTTCTGTGATATTTTTCTCCTTTATATGTAAATATATATTAATTTTGCCACATACTTTTTTCAATTCTTTGCATTGTCTCACTTTTTCTTAAGTCCTGTGTCTCCCTATGTTATCAATACAATGACAAAATGTGTACACCAAATTTCACCTGCTTTTATGCTATAATCTCTAGCATGTTTCTAGTATGTTCACAAATATCTTTTGCATGCTAAGTCCATTTTCATATTTTATTTTCAGTTACTTTCACCTAAGGCCCATTACACTGCTTTTTATTTCTTCTTATGAATCTGAAAACCTTTTCCCAGACAAGCTCCTTGTAAAAGTTTACAATAAACAAGAATGTGGAATGGTGAATTAGGGTGATGGCAGATTAAAACCCAGGGACATTCAACTTAAGCCACTGTCATTTTCTCATGAGCATCTCCAGGGTGCCCTTACACAACTCTGGTATATCCAGAAGTTTCATCATTGGTCTGCTGGGTATGTTTGGACCTATTCAATCGCAAGGAAATACACACACACGTACACACACACTCAACTGGATTAAGGAATCATCTGAATTCCTCTTATTTAGGGTCTGAAAATTCCAAGGTAGGGCTGACCAGCACACAGGAGCCAGAATATCAAAGAGAGTTATCAGAACTTGGATGGAGTTGGAGTAAGGTAGGGAAGCAGAAGGATGTCCCTTCTAGAAAGACTCCATCTCTGCTGTTTTTCTATAATGTCTCATTTACTTATGTTCCATATTTTGCCTCCAAGTAAATCAAAGAAGCTATGCTCACACTTCAAGGGGGATGCAAGAAAGTTAATTATGCTTTGAGTTTTATCCTAGGCCCCAAACACCTGATAACACCTAAGAGACAGATCCCCAAAACATTCCAGGACATTAGCTTCAAACCAACCGCAGTTGACACTGGCATCAATACCCCTACCTTTAGTAATTTACAGAATAACACCTATTGTTTATCTGACACTCACCTTTAATTGTGTCCTACCCTGGATTCCTGAAGGAACACATACCCTAGATCTTTTTCCAATATAAACCCCTAGTCCCAAGCAACAACAAGACTCAGTCTCTTTTCTTTTCTGCATCTCCCAGGCACTCCATCTGCTACTGTCATCTACACTATCCTGTAAACTCTGTTTCTACTTCCTCCAGCTCGTGTTTGATATCTATCCGGCATGAAGCCCAAGACCCTCTTGGCTGGTCCCATGAGATCCCCTCTCTGGGTCCTGGGACCAAGCCTGCCTGCAACAAGCAGTCTCTCAGCAATATTTCCTTCTGGACTCCTCCTTCTATTTCCAGGAGTTCTAGGCTTTAATGCTCCTCTTACCAAATTTGGCAGAAAATGCATTAACTATCCAATATCTATTTTCTCTTTCTCTTTTACTAATGGAAGCACATTCAGAGCTGCAATGTGTCCAGTTGAGCACTATTTGTGTTCCCAGATTGTGATAGTGAGAAGTGACCATACGAGCCATTTCTTAAAATGAAATGGAAAATTTCTATTGGATGTGATCCAGGAATGATACTATTTTCCTGGAGTAACTGAATAGATTGAGTTGACCCAGATCTTAGCTCTTTGCCCTTCCCCCTTCTTTCTGCCTAGAGATGGAGCAAACATTTTGTGACAAAAAGAGCCACATAATGGGGTGAACAGAGAATGGAGCTGAAGAGAGCCTAGGTTCCTAATATCCTGTAATGACTGTGCTTGCACTCAACTTCTTTTCTCTTATGCTCTAGTAATCACAAAAGAAAAATAAACTTTAAGAAACTATAGTTGAATATCTGGTATAGGGAAATAATAAATCCCAAGTGATACAAGAAACTCACAAGATAAAAAAGGGAAAGTGTTTTACTTCCTAGCTTTCACTTCCAAAATTTCTGAAATTCAATCTTATTTATTTATTCCGTTGAGTGACAGGTCATTCCTAAACAAATAACAATGTCTAGGGGCGTGGGGAGATGCCAGGCTTTTATTCTCAACTCTAAAGTCAAGGATGGAATTAGCTTTACCTGGACCACAGAGACTACAAATGAAACCACACACACACACACACACACACACACACACGCATGCATACACACACCCCGAAGTGTCCTTTTGAGGAGAAAAATGAATGTATTCTAGACAGCCAAAACCATTCTCCCAGGGTGAGGGAGGGAGAGAAGGTATATGTGTGTGTGTGAAATGATTAAGTTTTTACTTAACTTCAGCTGACAAATATTGGCAGCAGCAAGGCTGTTTGCAACCCATAGTTTCTCCTCTAATTTGTCACACTAAAAGCTAGCTTTTGCAGTGATGGAATGTCTGCATGATTTCTAGCTTCTCCTCTAACATAAGCATTGTCAATCAAAATTCAGGAGATTTCTACGACGAGCTTCTACGCTGTGATATGTTTGTTCAAAATAAGTTGGTTTTCACTCCTCAGTTTTTGTGCCTTGTGGTTTAGAAAATCTACTTGCCTGGTGAATCTGGCCAAAGTCTGAGATGTTCTTTCAATATATTTGTTCATGTATTGATGCTGCAGGCACTGGGGCTTCCCAAGTCTGGTTAAAATCAAGTTTGTTGTTTGTTTTGTTTTTTTGTTATTATTATTTTTACCAGCTCTATTTAGGAGATGACAAGAAATCTTTACTCCATCATCTTAAACTAAAAGTATACCATATGCCACTTATATTCTCAAATATGAATTCACTAGTTGGAGATATATATATATATATATATATATATATATATATATATATATTTGCATGTATATATACATATATATGTATATATGCACAGACATATATGTACATTTCAGATTTCTAGATTTCAGATTTATCCTTAATAGAAAAGTACAAATTTCTAACATACGGTTTTTATCATGCCAACTCTATCTTCAAATCATCAAAAGCCATTTTATCAAAAGATAAAATCCAATATTTTTACCTTGGAATGCATATACTTATCAAAGTAAATTCAACTGCACAGTGTATCTGGCTATGCTCTGTGCTTTTTCAAGTTTATGAGTGTGCACAAGTTCTACTTAAAATGTTCTATCTAAAATGTTTACTCTAGCTAAAATCTTCTCTTGGTCTATCAACAATGTGTATATATTTATAGGCCAATACCATGGAAAAGCTTCCTCCATTGACTTGCAGTCAGATATTATCATTTTGAATTTCTATGGTATTGCAACATTTGCCATAGCCTTCTCCATATTTTATTTATTTAAATAATGTGTGTTTTATGTTGAAGTGTCTTACTCTCCCTTATAGATATGTGTATCTTTAAGGGGGATATCTTTCTATGACTCATGAATGTTTGCATGATGGCTCCTAATCTGGTAGGTCTTCAGAGACTATTTTGATCATACTTTTAAAATTAAATTAAAATAAAAACAGTCATATTAAACAACTTCCTCTTTTGTGCAAGGAAAAAAAAGAATCAATGTAATCATTCCAAGTTTCTATTTACACAGCCTAAATAAAATTGACAGAACAACTATGAATTAATGTTGATCACATTAACTTGAATAAGTAGGTTGATGTTGATGAGAAATAGAAAGCAAACAAATAAACAAAAGTACACTATAAGAATTCTGTTTGATATGACCTTCCAGATGATCTGGAACTTTTAATCAGCAGTGATCACCTCTTGGAAATATGAAGGTACAGCACATATACCTGCATGAGAGAGATCATTTTTGAGCTAATGTCTCCCCAATCTACAATTCCCCTAGATGTCTTTTCTAAGTTCCTGTTCTGCATTCTATATGTTGTCTAAAGATACAAACATAAAATGTCCACTGCCCTATGAAACTCATATCAAAAAGAATTTACTATCTTTCCTCATTTGACAGTTTTTTCCTTTTAAATATTCTATCTACCTTCCATTTTTAGCAAATGTTCTGGATATCTAATGCTGCACACAAAACCATAAAACTTAGTGGTGTAAAATAATTATTTTGCTCACAGATCTGGTGTCTGGGCTGGCACCTCAGCAGGACTAACTTGTTTCTGCTCCACTCTGAATCAGCTGGGACAGCTTGAAGCCTGTAGTCTGTAATCATTCAAAATCTCATCTACTCACTTGACAGTGTCTGGGATGCAAAGCCTCGGCTAGGAAGCTTTGACTGAGCACCAGAATGGCTAAGGACTCCTTGGATATCTCTCTTTATTTCTATGTGATTTTGCAACATAGCAGCTTCAAGGTAGTTGGCCTTATTACATGGATTCTCAGGCTCCAAAGCATGTGTCTCAAGAGATATCCAAGGGGAAGTTGTATCTTCAATATGACTTCGACTTGGAATTTACCTAGTATGGCTTCTGTCACACTCTGTAGGTGGGAGCAGTCATAAGCCCCCTTCCAGATTTAAAAGGAGGGGCCACAGATACCATTTGTCTGTGAAAGTAAGTGTGATGTCTGACTGGAAATATTGTGGTGGCCATGGCTGGAAAACACAATTTGTTATAACAAATTTATTTTCCTTTTGGAAACTGGCTGAAAAATGTAGTTACTTATAGTATGACAATATCCTATATTATTAATTGTCCTTCAAGAAGGATTAATCTTTGAGAATAAATAAATAAATATGTTTGGCTATCAATGTTCCTCTGCTAATAATTGCTGCACTTGTTTTCAAAATTTTTACTTGTACTTCTGCTTCTTTTTACTTCTTTTTAAAACTTATTATTTAGTCTTACTATTTTAGAGTACAGAAAGGGCAAGTCATCCTGTAATATACATCTATCTCATTGACATACATAATGTAACATATTTTTCATATTTTCTTCAGATCTTTTCTTGCCTGTCTTTCTGTCTTGCTTTCACCTCTGTCCTCCAACTCTTTCATTAAAACGTTATACATAAAAGAAAATCTTTCTGGATTATTTTCCCTAGTACCATTATCCCTTTCTCTTTTATATATATATATATATATATATATATATATATATATATATATATACACTTTTCTCTTTAACATATATATATATATATTCTCTTTAATATATATATATACTTTTCTCTTTTATATATATACTTTTAATATATATATATATATGTGTATATATATATATAATATATACATATATATATATAGGATCAAGCCCATATATATATATGGGCTTGATCTCACAACCTTGGGAACATGACCTGAGCCAAAATCAAGAACTGGATGCTTAACTGACTGAGCTACTCAAACACTCCTAAAACTCATTTTTGAATATGGTATGATGAATGAAAGTTGTATTTTTCCATATACATAAAAATTATCCCAGTATGATTTATCATATTCTTTACCCTGTCACTAATAGTTAAATCAGCTTAAAAAGTGAATTACTGGGAACTTATGAAGATAAAAAGCTTCTGCACAGCAAAGGAAACAACCAACAAAACTAAAAGGCAACCAACGGAATGGGAAAAGATATTTGCAAATGACACATCGGACAAAGGGCTAGTATCCAAAATCTATAAAGAGCTCATCAAACTCCACACCCGAAAAACAAATAACCCAGTGAAGAAATGGGCAGAAAACATGAATAGACACTTCTCTAAAGAAGACATCCGGATGGCCAACAGGCACATGAAAAGATGTTCAACGTCGCTCCTCATCAGGGAAATACAAATCAAAACCACACTCAGATACCACCTCACGCCAGTCAGAGTGGCCAAAATGAAGAAATCAGGAGACTATAGATGCTGGAGAGGATGTGGAGAGACGGGAACCCTCTTGCACTGTTGGTGGGAATGCAAATTGGTGCAGCCGCTCTGGAAAGCAGTGTGGAGGTTCCTCAGAAAATTAAAAATAGACCTACCCTATGACCCAGCAATAGCACTGCTAGGAATTTATCCAAGGGATACAGGAGTACTGATGCATAGGGGCACTTGTACCCCAATGTTTATAGCAGCACTCTCAACAATAGCCAAATTATGGAAAGAGCCTAAATGTCCATCAACTGATGAATGGATAAAGAAATTGTGGTTTATATACACAATGGAATACTACGTGGCAATGAGAAAAAATGAAATATGGCCTTTTGTAGCAACGTGGATGGAACTGGAGAGTGTGATGCTAAGTGAAATAAGCCATACAGAGAAAGACAGATACCATATGGTTTCACTCTTATGTGGATCCTGAGAAACGTAACAGAAACCCATGGGGGAGGGGAAGGGAAAAAGAAAAAAAAAAGAGGTTAGAGTGGGAGAGAGCCAAAGCATAAGAGACTGTTAAAAACTGAGAACAAACTGAGGGTTGATGGGGGGTGGGAGGGAGGGCAGGGTGGGTGATGGGTATTGAGGAGGGCACCTTTTGGGATGAGCACTGGGTGTTGTATGGAAACCAATTTGACAGTAAATTTCATATATTAAAAAATAAAAAATAAAAAAATAAAAAATAAAAAATAAATAAATAAATAAATCAGCTTATTTGAGATGCAATTTATGTATCTATAATAAAGTTTAACAATTCTGCATGCACAATTTAAAAGTATTGACAAACACATGCAATAATTAACAAAAATGTGTAAATGGATATACAAGATAAAAAGATACAGATTGTGACATATAAAACATAAAACATTCAGTGGGGGAGAGCAAAAATATAGACCTGTAGAATGTGTTCAAATTTAAATTATTATCAATTTAATATAGACTGTTAAACATACAAGCCTTCTGCAAACCTTTTGCATAAGCCTCATAGTAACCACAAGGGAAAAACCAAGAATAGGTACACAAAAGAAAGCATACCAATACAGAAAAGCATCAAAACAAAAAGGAAGGGAGCAAGAGAAGAATAAAGGAACACAGGAATTACAAAACAGCCAGAAAACAATTAATACAATGACAAAAGCAACTTAACATACCTGTCAATAATTACTAGAACATAACTAGACTAAATTCTCCAGTCAAAAGACATAGAGTGGATGAATGGTAAAACCCAAGACCCATCTTTATGCTGCCTATAAAAGACTTCCATCAAACGTAAGGACACACAGAGATTGAACATACAGGGATGGAAAAAGATGTTCCCTGCACATGGAAATCAAAAGAAAGTTTGGGGTAGCTATACTTACACCATACAAAACAGACTTTAAGATAAATACTATAATAAGAGACGAAGAAGGTCATTATATAATAATAAAGGGGTAAATATACTAAGATATAACATTTGTAAATGTTAATTCACTTACCATAGGAATACCTAAATATATAAAGCAAATATTAATAGACCTACAGAGAGAAACAGACGGCAATACAATAACAATAGGGGATGTTAATACTCCACTTTCATCAATGGATAGATCAGACAGAAAATCAATAAAGAAATACTGGCCTTAAGTGACCCATTAGACCAGATGGACTTAGATTTCACCAGAACATTCCATCCAAGATAATAGAATACAAATTCTTCTCAAGTGCACATGGACCATCCTCCAGGACAAATCACATTTTAGGCAACAAAACAAGTATTAATTAAATTAGGAAGGTTGAAATTATATCAAATATCTCTTCTGACCACAGTGGTAAGAAGCTAGAAATTAATTATAAAAAGAAAAGTGAAAAAGTCACAAATATGTGGAGATTAGACATGCTACTGAACACTCAATGGGTCACAGAAGATATCAAAAGAGAAATCACAAAATATCTTGGGACAAATGAAAATGGAAATACAACATACCAAAACTCAGGAGATATAACAAAAGCAATTCCTAAGAAGGAAGTTCATACTGATAAAAGCTTACATAAAGAAATAAAGATTTCAAGTAAACAATCTAACCTAATACCTCAAGGAACTAGAAAAGAAAAAACAAGTCCTAAGATTAGTAGAAGAAAAGAAATAGCAAAGGTCAGAGTGGAAATAAATGAAATAGAGACTAAAATGACAATAGAAGATATCGATACAATTAGCTAGAATTACCAAGAAAAAAAAAAGAAGACTCAAAATCAGAAATGAAAGAAAGAAGTTACAACTGATAGGAGAGAAATACAAAGGCTGATAAGAGACTATTAACTAATCCTTCTCAACCTCTTCCAAAACAATAGAAGAGGAGGAAACATTTCCAAACTCATCTCACAAAATTAGCATTATTGTGATACCAAAACCAGACAAAAACACTGTAAGTAAAGAAAATTACAGGCCAGTATCCATAATTAACATAGATGCAAATACCTCAACCAAATATTTGTAAGCCAAACTCAACAATACATTAAATAATCCACATACCATGATCAAGTAGGTTTTATTCCAGGGAAGCATAGATGGTTCAACATATGTAAATCAATCAGTGTTATATACCACATTAACAAATGAAACAAAAGTCACATGATCATCTCAATTGATGCAAAATAAGCATTTGACAACATCCAACACCCAGTTATGATAAAAACTCTTAATAAAGTGGGGACTGAGGGACTGTACCTCAACCCAATCAGCTAACATCATAGTCAAAGGTCAGCTTATCTTCTAAGATGGGAAACCAGACAAGGATGCAGACTCTTGCCACTTTTATTCAATGTAACATTGCTTTAGATGTCCTACCCAAAACAATTAGGCAAGAAAAGGATATAAAAGGCATCCAAATTGGAAAGAAACTAGTATAACTGTCACTGTTTGCAGATAACATATTTTATATGGAAAACCCTGAAGACTTCATAAAAAAAAACACTTCAGAAGTAATAAATGAATTCAGTAAAATCACAGGATACAAAATTAATGTACAAAAATCTGCTATATCTCTATCCACTAAAAATATACTATCAGAAAGAGAAATAAAGAAAGTTCCATTTACAATTGGCTCAAAAAGAATAAAATGTCTAGGAATAAATTTAACCAAGGAAGTGAAAGACCTAATAATTACACTGATAATTATAATGTCTCTCATGACAAAAGAAATTGAAGAGGACACAAATAAATGTAAAGATATGCTGTGCTCATGGATTAGAAGAATTAATATTGTTAAAAATGTCAGTACTACCCAAAGCAATCTACGGAATTTTTTTTTTCCCAATAGATCACAGCTATAAGTCAATACAAGTCATTTTAAGATGCAAAACCAAGCAGTAGAAACTAAAGAAAATGCAGCCTAAAGCAGAAGTCAGCAGACTCTAAGTTATATCTGTCCCTTTGTCTAATCTGGCCATATCCATTTGTTTATTCTCTATGATTGCTTTTGAACAGGATTTATATCAGTTCAGCCACTGACAAGGAGATTATATGGCCCACACAGTGGAAAATATTTACTTTCCACCCCTTCCAGAAAAAGTTTTGATCCCTGTTCTTAGAGTAGCATGAAAATTAACTGATATAAAGTTAAACACTAAAACAATTACATATGTGTATATACAGATACAGATATATTCCTAAATACCAAAATAAATTAAAAATAGAGTACAACCGAGACCCATTGTAAGAAATATTTTCTGATTGGCTTTAAGCAAAACTTAAATCTGTGTTGCACTCAAAAGAGACACGAGACGATATAAAGAGACTAAAATAAAAGGATGGATAATGATTTATCAGGCAAATAAAGACAATAAGAAAGCAAAAGCTTCAATCTTTATATCACTCATGTAGGTCTCCGGCCAAAATGCATTATACAAGAAAAATAAGGACACTTTATAACACTAAAGGCCACAAATCATGACAATATAATATAACCTACACACCAAATCTCTATCTTTATCTATACAACAAAAAATACAGCAACCATTTGGCTTTTGCCTTTGATAGAGTTTATTTTAGAAATGAGTACTTGAGTTAGGTCAGACCAAGACGTCTTGTCAGAATGTGAAAACTGAAAATTGGTGGAGTCCAAAATTTCTTTTACTTCAGTTTATTAGATTTTCAAATAAGCAATGTAAAGAATACATGCTGACCCCATGTTTTATGTTCTTTTACAACATGGTCAGTCAGGTGCAGCAACAAGAGGAGACAGAGGAGAGGCTCAAAACAAAAGTTTATTATACTTACAGGTCCTATTAACAGTAGGGACGGGTGGTCAGGAGAAAGAAGATAGGAGCCAAAGGAAAACATTAGACCAGAGCCTTCATTGGGGTTTTCAAGAAAAAGGCAAGGCAGAAGGGGTTAAACAGTTTCAAATTGGCTAACGTGAATAATTCCACTGAGTTTTGGGCTTTGGTGTGGTCTCTTGCCTGGTTCCTGGGCTTGGGTGATTAAGGTAGAAGGATTTTATCTCCTGAGGGGCTAAGCAGAGTAGGTATGGCTCTGGGCTAGTTAGTTTTCATATCCTGGGTGGGCCCTTTGATATCACCAAGAACTGGTTGGCCTCTTCTAAGCCCATCACTTCCAAGCCAGAAAGATTTTTTAAGAGGTCAAAACACTGTAATATACAATTTTTTTTATATACATAATACACTCCATTAGCATAAACCAAGAGGGAGTCACAGCGGTTGGAATATAAATGCTCCTCTGTTCTCCCAACTTTCACAAGAAGCCGAGAGAAGTCCAGAACTTTGCACTCTCCTAAAAAACCTCCCACCGTCTCTACATCTTAACCATCAAAATTTCTTAACCACAAAGATTCAAAGGGCACTGGGTCTTCTTCATCTTCCTAATTACCATCCACAAGTGATGACTGTTTTCTCTCACAGCTCTCCTAGAACCAGGCTGCGAGACAGAGCTGGTAACCCCCATCTTTCACATTGCTGCTTCAAGATCATTCCACCATATTCCCTAATTCTGTTTTGCATTTTATCTCCTAGGATGACAATACCTCTCCCTATTCCTCTTACCTACTCACCCCTGTGATATACCAGCCACATCCAGTGATATTATTACCACACTTCAAGATCCCTCTTTCATGCATTCGCTTTCTTCTCTGCCCAGCTTATAGTCCCTACTTCCTCATTACCGTCACTTTAAAGCACCTATCTTTTAATTTCCTAATTCCTTCATGGTTTCACCTTTCTCACTTGCCAAAAAACCAACCTCAGGTCAAGGAGGAGGGCGGCGCGCAAGCGCGGGGCTGCTGCTCAGCCGCTCAGCGGCAGGGGTCTCTTGGCGGTGGACCGCCCGCGCCCCGGGAAGCCCGGGTCACCCCCTGTCGGGGCCCTAGAGGACCGGCCGGCACGCAGCCCTCACCCGGCGACGGCCGGCCCTCCCGCGCACTCTGGCCGCGTTCGGGAGGCAGCAGCGGAAGGCGGCGCGCCGACCCGAGCTCACTCGGCTGACTTCTGTGGTCTCCGTGCACGGAGCTCGTCCACGTCCGACCGCCCCCTCCAGGCTACTCTACGAGCCCCGGGAACTTCCGGGTCTGCGTCTGGCCCCTAGCTTTGCTCCCGACCCCCAAGTCGGACCCGACGGAATGCGGGGTCCTCGGGACAGGGCTCCCGGGCCGCTCAGAGTGCCCAATGCCTCGGCGTCCACACTTCCTCTCCCCACGCCTCTAAAATCGTGTATACATTGGTTTTTAAATGACATAATAATTTTTTAAAAGTCAAAAACAAATCTCATTTAACTGTAACCCTAAATGCCTAACCGTTTTTTGTTTTGTTTTGTTTTGTTTTGTTTTTTTAGAAAACTACACGTTAGCAGTCTGGTCTCTGTTCAAGGACGGACAACTAACTCCAGTGAGACCTTTTGTTTGGCGATTGTTAACATTTCCCTAGCCTTTTATTCTAGTCCATTCACTTCCCTACTCTACCAGAGGACAATTTTATAACTCACCCTTTCTCCTTCAAATACCTCCCCCACTCCTTTTCTCACTTTTACTTAACCACTCTGCTTTCTGCTTTCCATTTTCCTTAAAAGAAAAAAAATAAATAAATAAAAACAAAAAACAGAACAGAACAACTTTCCGTGTAAAGCTAAATTCTTCAAAGGTGCACCAGCTTCAAACTTTAACTCCTCCATCTTTTGCCAAAATGTTCCCTCCGTCTCCGGAATCACCATTTTTTCCCCCTAATTTTTCTCTTGGATACTTCTCATCAATATAAAAACACTTTTTAAAAAAATTTACATTCAAATAAAAGTTCATAATAAATACGGCGTTAACACCACTTTCCATTCAGCTAGCATCCATATCTCTGTCCCTCTATTAGCATACTTCACTAAAGAGTTTTCATAACCATTTTACATAATTCTCCCTAAAACCAATCTTTTATGGGTTGAGTTGTGTCCCCTTCCCCAAAAGATACGTTGAAGTCCTAACCTACAGCCCCTTATTTGGAAATAAAGCCTTTAAAGATATAATTAGTTAAGGTGTGGTCACACTGGGGTCAGATGGGACATTAATCCATTATAACTAAAATTCCCATAAGAAAACACAGGGGTAGGCGAGCCTGGGTGGCTCTGTTGGTTAAGCATCCAACTCTTGACTTAGGCTCAGGTCATAATCTCAGGGTCCATGAGATTGAGCCCTGTATTGGGCTCTGCACTGACAGTGGGGAGCCGGCTTGCAATTCTCACTCTCCCTCTCTTTCTGCCCCTCCTCTACACCTGTGTGTTCTCTCTCTCTCTCTCTCTCTCTCTCTCTCTCTCTCTCTCTCTCTCTCCTCTCTCTCTCTCAAAAACAGATAAATAAATTTTTAAAAAAGAAAGAAAAGAAAACACAGGTTTACCCAGGGAGAATGCCATATGATAGCATAGGCATATGATTAAGCTAATGTAGATCCAAGTCAAGGAACACAAAAGATGTCAACTGCTACCAGAAGTAGGGAAGAGATAAAGAAGGCTTATATCGTAAAGGAGCATGGCCCTTACATTTGATTTCAGACTTCTATCCTCCAAAATTGTGAGATAATAAACTTCTGGGTTTTTTAAACCACCCAGTTTGTGGCACTTTTTTTTTTTAAATTTTTTTTTAACATTTATTTATTTTTGAGACAGAGAGAAACAGAGCATGAATGGGGGAGGGGCAGAGAGCAAGGGAGACACAGAATCGGAAGCAAGCTCCAGGCTCCGAGCCATCAGCCCAGAGCCCAATGTGGGGCTCAAACTCACAAACTGCGAGATCGTGACCTGAGCCGAAGTTGGACGCTCAACCGACTGAGCCACCCAGGCGCCCCTGTGGCACTTTTTTAAACAACCCTGGAAAACTAATACACATTCCAGAATGCATTTACCTACCAGCCAAAACATCTGGTCTTGTCAAGGTGATAAAATGTTCAGACATCAATCCTTACCTTACTTAGTTTATCAGAAATATTAGACATATGTGTTGATTCCTTCTTTAGAGATATACTTTTCTTCACTTACCTCTAAGTACTCTACATTCTCCCTGCTAATTCCTATATCATTGTCCATTCCTTCTCAGACACCTTTTCTGGTTTCTCCTCATCTCCTTGACTTTTATGGATTGGAGTGTCTGACATTCTTTCTTTGGACTGCTTCTCTTGGCCATCTCTCTCTGTTTCATGGCTTTAAATACCCTTTATAAGCAGACAACTATTAGATTTACATCTCTAGCTAAGAGCCTTGTCTGCTCAACATGACCCCTTCTTGCATGTTTAAGAGGTATTTAAAAATGAAGATGTCCTAATTTTTTCTCTAAATGTCTTGCCGACCCTTTATTTCAGTATATGGAAACCCTATTTTTCCGGTTGTCCAGACCCAAATCTTGGAGTCTTCTTTGACTCCTCTGACAGTTTCTTATTATTACCATTATCCTCTGACAATTTCTTATTATTACCTTGATAAATCAGTGTTTGATCAGAACTATTGTAATACTCATTTAACCAGTGGCCTTGCTTCTCTTCCTCCTTATTTGCATCCTATTTGTATCAGTGAATCCAGGGTGATTGTGTTACATGTTAGAACATGCCCTTCATCTACACAGAACAGTTCCATGGTTTTGATTTTACTTAGAGTGAAAGACAAAGTATTGAAAATAGCCTGCAAGATCCTACACAGTATTCTTTCTCCCACTCTAGTCTTCCTCTGATCTCATTTCCTCTTCCTCTCCCTCTGTTCCACTCCCAAGTGACTCTTCTGTTCTTCAAATGTATCTCAAAAATTTTTGAGACTTTTGTATTCCTGTTCACTCAGCCTAAAACACTCTTCCCAGAATGCCACACATCTCATTCTTTCTTGTCCTTTCTGCCTTTTAAATGTGAACTTCTCACTGAAACCCTCAATAACCACCCTATTAAAAATCGAATACCTCCACTTCTGCATGACCTACTCTACTTTCTTGCTTTATTTTCCTTCATAAATTTAATTGCAACCTGAAAAAATACGCATGTTTTACATAGTATCTAGTTCAATCCCAATAAAAGAATACCATGAAATCAGGAATTATCTTCTTTTTAATTTACAGTAGTATAATCAGTGTCTGGATGAGTATATGGCATATAGGAAGCACCCAATAAACATTTGTTAAATGAATGAATAAATTTACCATCCTTTAGAAATATAGCAAATAATTTGAATGGACCATTCATTCATTCAACAAATATTTATTGAGCACATACTCAATTTTTAAGTATTCAAAATCTCTGTTAGTAAATAGGAACCTCAGTTTATGCTATACTCCATACTTTAACACATTCTATTGAATGTAAATGCTTTAAATGTCTGTGAAATTTTCAGTTGTATCAGCAAAGAACAGAGATGTGCTTTAAATATTAATATTATCAGACCTCAGCAAAGATAAGATCTTCTAATGAAGACTTGGGCTTTTGACAAAGAAAATATAGAACATACCTAAATGAATACTAGTGACCAGAGCAAATGGACTAATAGAGAGTAAGACTATCTTCATGAATAATAGGCAAACAGAATGGGAGTGAAGAATATGGGATTATATAACCACATTTTTCCATCTGTGCTTTGGGTGGAGCTAGCCTCAGTTTAGGTCATTTCCTATCAATCAGTGGGTTGATGTATAAAAGCAACACAATTTTAAAGACTCAAATACCATTACTTCTGAAACATTGGAATCCCTCAGCAAATGTGCACAGTGTTGTCATTAGTAGCACTAACTGTTTTTGCCTCCAAACTCTTGAAATACTTTAATGACAAAGCATTGCTCCACGGGTAAAGTATACGATTCTTTTAATTTTGTAATTTTTTTTTTTTTTTTTTTGAGAGAGAGACAGAGTGTGAACAGGGGAGGGGCAGAGAGAGGGGCAGAGAGGGGCAGGGAGACACAGAATCCGAAGCAGGTCCCAGGCTCTGAGCTGTCAACACAGAGCCCTATGTGGGGCTCAAACCGAACCCAGGAACAGTGAGATCATGACCTGACCCGAAGTTGAATGCTTGCTTAACTGACTGAGCCACCCAGGTGCCCCTCTTTGATTCTTAATGAGACTTACAAGAATTCCTAATTTGGCTATTCCTTACTTTTCTGAACTCATGTCTCCAACTTTGTAATCTGTATGCTCTTTCTGAGCAGCAGTTCCCTCAAGTCTCTGTTTTTATGCTTTTTATTTCTATTGTTGAATATGCCGGTCCATCTATATGAGGTATTCTCCCTCCTCTGACCTCTCTCTGTGCCAGTGGAACTCCTACTCATTCTGTCCATCTCCATCTAGATGTCACTTTCCCTAGGGGTCTCCCTGATTTCTTAAGACACTGTAAGATTCCCAATTCACATTGAACTTAGCCCAAACACAGTCCTTTGTACCATATGCTGAGACTGCTTATTTACATTTGTCTCCTTTACTAATATCTTGAAAGCAGAAAGTGCAAGAATACTTGTTCACCTAGTATTCCTACTGTTTGGTACTGAGCTTAGCAAAAGACCAGTGCTCAGTAAATATATATTTATTGAACAAGTTAATAAATGGATCTCTTCCTCTTCTTTTTTCCTCTTTGTTTCCATAAGAGTTTTCTTTGTAAAAACAAAAACACCTATAATTATGGAATTTCTCTATTCAAATATATCTGCTGACTCTCTAATGCCTAGCAATGATTTTCTAATTATTCCCATAAATTAAAAGGTTTAATTAACTTGGGATGTCAAAGAAAAGACTGGTGAAAGGGAACCACAGACTTCTCCAAGTTCATTTAATAAAAAAGCTACAATTTCATTATTGTGTATGTTAGTCTTCAACGTTTGATTTTGTTAAGAAAAATAAAAGTTTCTGTGCCTTAACAAAATAAAAATAGGTATATAAAATGTCCTGTAGAATAAAATGCACACTCCTTTACAGGTAAACAAAACCCAGCCTCCTGACCAGTTTTCATTTTCCTCAACTGCTGCAGAAAAATCCTATAAACACCACACTCAAATTGATCTGTTGCTAAAACATGTCAAGATCTTATTGGCCTCCATGTTTGCCAGTCCTACTCCCTGAGCTTGGAAAGCATTTTGGCATCATCTCTTATTTGTGTATTCTTACTTGTTTTCTAAGAGCCAACTAGTATTTTTTTCTTCTTTTCTGGAACCATTAGCCAATCATAGTGACTCTTTTCATTATGACACCACAGAATTTTCTCGAGACTACTATTGTACTAATCAGTAATGGTGTATTGTGATTATCTTTAGAGATACTTCTGCTACTTCTACTTCTCAGCAACATAGAGTAGGTCTTTGTTATCTCCGTATCTGTAGCACATTGTATAATCTGTGGCACAATGTAGGTACTCAGTATAATTTATTACTTAAATAAAATAAAGGGATATGGGACTATCTTCAAATATACAAAAATGGCTCAACATATATGAATAGTCAAGACTATATGAATAGTCAAATACTTATAATAATTGAACCTCAAACATCTGACAGTTTGTAACTTATTTAGAGCTAACTTTTCCTTATATTGTGGATGCTGGTTCAAATTTCCTGTGCATGTAACAACAAGAGCTGTGGGAATAAAAAATTTGCATCCTCGGTATATGTAATCATCACTAGCAAGGAATGATCTTCCTTGACTTGGTATTAAGTTTTATCAGTAAAGTGGTGCTGGTAAATTCCCTCTTTGCTCTTAGATAACTGTTGCTGTGTATCCTCCAAATTCTAATTGCCAAGCCCCTCTGGGGCTCACACAGAATGCTTTTGTGGAAGACCAGAAGCAGAGAAGGGGAGAAAACATGGCATTTCTATCTGCTTTTCTAGTGTACCTTTATCTCTCATTGACTCAGGAACCCCCAGTGTCCCCCCCCCACCCCCCACCAGCAGACAGACCTCTCTTCTACTCACAGCACCAGATCCTGTCTGGAAGCATCACAGTGGTGATAGCTCCTAGTGGAAGACTGTGGCTTCTGAGCTTTTCAGTCTCTGCAGTCAGGGTGTGGTAGCAATTTCCTAATGGTGCTATCCCAGGTTGTCTCACTACCCCTGCTTTCCTTCTCACCTGTGTAACTAACACTCTCTAAACTTTATCAGGGATTTCTGTTTTTGTGATGGACGCTGTGTATTACATTTCCTTTACATAGTTTACCCACATTATATAATACAGTGCATTGCATATAGTTGGTAGTGAATAAGTATTTAATGCTGATTGTGCAAAACAAAATGCCATGTGATAGATGCAAATATAGATAAAAAGGCCATGCAGTTATGCTCTGGCATTTTTTCTTTAAAAAAAAAAAAAAAGCCTGCCTCACCCTCTAACTTGTGTTGCTTTCTTGGCCTCAATTATGTTTTTCTCTTATGTTCGCCTCATTAACATTTAACAATTAATCCAAATACCATCTCCAGTATTTCTTTCTCAGACTATGACATCTCATCAGGTGAGGCATTCTATTTGCATCCTTTATTTCATACACATCTACCACATTTATCAGTGGTATATATAAATATTATAAAGGAAGGGGCAGTGTCTGACATACTCAGTATTGTACCTCCAGCTCATAAGATTGGTCAGGTATCTTCCAGTGATTGAAAAAAAAATTTTTAACAAATGAAGGAGAAGTGTGAAGAAACCTGAGGTATTTGTGGAAGGCAAAATTTTTAAGAAAACCGGGTAATGGGGTAAAAATAGAGGGAATAACAAGCATCTAAATTGGGTCAAAAAGCAGGATTAAATCAGGGGCACCTGGGTGGCTCAGTCAGTTGTGCATCTGACTCTTGATTTTGGCTCAGGTCGTGATCCCACGGTTTGCATCAGGCTCCATGTTTAACATGGGATTCTCTCCTCTCTTTCTTTCTCTCTCTCTCTCTCTCTCTTAAAATAAAGAAACATTTTTTTAAAAGCAGGATTAAACTAGAAAGATTTGTGTGTGTAATTTTATCTGAAAATAGAATTATTGAAGTGTGATCAGGGGAATAAGTGGAATCTGATTTGCATTTCAACAAGATCAATGATAATGGTTTGAATTACTTACTGTTATGAATGTCATTAGAACACAGTGTTTATGAATTGGAGTCAAAATAATGTTCCACCTGTTTCTCAATTTTAATCATAAAGGAGAAGTTGCTATTTACTTTTTTTTTTTTTTGCTGTTTATTATTTAATCTATTATTCAGGTTATGCTGTCTTGTTGGCTAGGTTTTTTGTTCTTCTTTTTCTTTTTACCACTGTAATTGCCACATTAAACTGAGGTTCTCAGAACATAATCTGAAATGATTAGCCAAGTCCCTTCCCTGAGTTACATAAAATAGCACTGGGCCATATATTTTATGTATATAATTTGGATTATTTGTTTTCAAAAGAATGTACCATTCTTCAATTTTGTAGTTTCATTGTTCACACAGAGATGGAACATAGAAATAAAAAGTGAAAATGTTAATTTCCTAAGTAACATTTGCCTTAGGATTTTGAACCAGTAACACGACCTGTGTGTCTCCCCCGAAATAGAGAACTGAAAAGGTTTGTAAAATGTTTAACCAACAAAAGAAGAAACATTGTTTCAAGTCCTACCATACACCCATTAAATCAAGGCATCTGAAAATAGTCAAGGGTCATTCTAAAATACTTTTGAAAATAATTGATAGTTGCTATCATATTAAAGTGGTAAACAGGGACAGCTACATAATTTGTAGGGCTCTTTGCAAAATGAAAACATGACACCATTTATTCAAATATCAGAAAAAAAAGTATTTTCCTTTCTTGTACTGTTGTATCTACCTGTAATACTCTCATTTGCCATTTACTATTGTATCCTTGGGCTTGGGCCATTCATATGGTGAGTACAGACCCCCCTCAGCACCAGTCTCACCTTGTGACTCCATACTTGGAGCAAGAACTTCCTGACCTACGTCTCCCTAAGACTGTGCCTTGGCCCCTGCCTGGGGCCATAGGATGTGGTGGTCAGTAGGTATGAGCAGAGAGTAAGCAGCTAAGAACCTGTCCTTAGGAGACAATGAGATGGAAAGGCAGAACCACACAGAAGCTGAAGCTCCAAACTCCCAGCACATACTCTATCACCCCATTGGACTTCACTTATAAAACACTAATTCTAAGAAAATTATTAAGAACTTTGAGATAACACTGCAAGGCATTAAACTCCAAAGATGAGACTCCGTTTGGAGTTTGAAGTCCTGTGCAACTCTTCTGGCCATTCGCCCATGAACCAGCCCTGATGGTAAGTATTGCATTATGGCTTCAACTAACCAGTCTTGCCACATAAGATCTAGTCTTGCCTGAGATTCTAAATGTAAGCAGACTCCTAGCTATCAGATTTGGATTTAAGTTGATTCATATTTATACATTTGACAATATGTAACTATGTTTTCAATAAATGGAGTCCATTGCTTTAATTTGTTTGTAATGTTGGGCTTTGACAACCTATGCAATGATCATTTTCACTGGTATTTCAATGGATATGCCTCCAGAGCTCCAAATCAATTTGTACAATAAATTGGGGAATTATACTTATTTTCATATGTTCCCCAACATCTTTATGCTTCCCTAGAGTATCCAAGGCCTTCCTTAATAGAGAGTTGTTCAGTTCTCACCTCCATGAATTACCATGTTCCCAAACTGCCTCTTTCTCCTCTACACGTCCCATGGGAAAAAATAAATACATAAACCCCTGGGTAGATTTCTACTCACTGCCAGCAATCTCATTAAATATAATTTACATTATAGTTGTATTTTAATCATTCATTCATGAGAGCAGAGAGAAGCTATAGCCAGAATCTTACAAATTTTAACAATGGTGACTCTAAGACTCCTGCAATACAGATTATGCTTCTGCAAGATGAACACTGCTGATAATGCTCTATAAACACCGATGGGGCAAGGAGAATCTATGTGCTCCCAAGAGCACACAATTGCACAATAGAGAGGCAAGGGGGTTCAGTAGTTAGATTTATGTTCTAAATCTGACTCTTCCACTAAATTGGTATGTATGTGACCTCCTATGTTTGTTTTCTCTTTATTAAAATGTGATGCTAGTTTTGAAGATTTTTTTTTTTCAAATGATCTGTTGGGTGGGAAAATGATATTTTCTTTGTCTCTGCAGAAGCAGAGGTATTTTAGAGTCACATCGTGCGTGAAAAGGAGGAACAGCTCTCTACTCTTCACTAAATACTTCTGTATTCCAAGTGTGCTTGTGGGGTGGGGAGAGCATGTTGGGGATTCTCACATCAACTAAATTTATGACACCAGCTATGTGTCCTACAGTTGAACTCAATTCTGACACTACACGCCTGGAGTTAGTGCAAACCCCACAGATTAGGGGCTCATCTCCCAAGACTGGTTCTAACTTCAGATGCCAATTGCCAATGGTGGGGTCCCTAGGTTAGCTACAACTTCTGTACAACTTGATTACAAATCAAGCACAACTCCCGACTCGGTTTCGATTATTTGCTGGAACTGCTCACAAAACTCAGAAAACTATTTACTTACTAGATTACAAAGATTAAAAGTCAGGAACAGCCAGAGGGAAGATTCGATATGGATAAAGGGGAGCAGAGCTTCCATTTCCTCCCCAAACTCTCCACCCTCAGAGCACCTCCATGTTCACCAAGTAGAAAGCTCTCTGACTGCCACACTTTAGGGATATTTATGGGGCTTTATTACACAGGCATGATTAGGTCATTGGTCCCCGGTGATTAACCCTACCCTCAGCACCTCTCCTCTCCAAGAGGTCAGGTGATGGGGCTAGAAATTCTAACCCTCTGATCACCTGGATGGTTCCCCTGGTGACCAGCCGCCATCCTGAGGCTGTCCAGAAGCCCTCAGCAACTAGTCATCTGATAAGAAAAAGAAATGTATCACTTCCAGAGATTCCAAGGGTTTTAGGCACTTTATGTCAGGAAAGGGCAAAGGGAGCCATATTGCAATATCTTAGCACCAAGATCATAGCTAGTGGCTGCATACAAGAAAGACAAACATGAGTGAGAAGCATTTCAGCAGCTGGGAATGTGATGTTTGGTGTAAAGTTATTGCAGATTCTTAAGCTAGAGTTCATGGTTACACTTGAAGTGGGCCCCAATTTCTGAGCAAAGTATTGTGTGTATGTCCAATTTGACATGACTCCATCAGATTAGCAGGAAAAACTATAAGCAAAATCTGACAAAAAATAATGCCTTCTATGATACCTACAAACCAAAGAAGGGACTTTAGTGTTACATGAGGTAATAGAAGTGTGAATTAGTGCCGGAAAATATAGCCTGAAGCATGGGAATTTATTTTATAGCAAGGGGTGTAAAGTTGATAGTTTTTCTTTTTCATGGAAACAAATACAATTTTAAAGTTATTTTCAAAGCAAATGAATATATAATTGGCAGATTATGTGGTTAGAGTGGGAGTCCTTAGAGTCCCAAATCCTTTTGCCTGGGACTAAGAGTTTGTGGGAGCACTGAACCTTTGAGATCCCATTTTGTAAAGTTTCTCTGATCTCTGGCAGAAGGGTATTAGGACATGTTCCCATTTGATAAAATTGCCAAATAGACACACTTTAGGAATTTTCTAATTCCCTTTTAGTCATTTTCTCTCCCAACACATTCAAAAATTTCTACTTCCTGATATTCTCTTAATTTGTGAGTAAAGAAGACATATATTTCTGACACCAAGTTTAATAGTTATATGCTTTCAAATCTTAAAGTGATGGTCATATTGTTGTTTTCCAGCAATAATTCATTAGTTTAAAAGGCCCACTCTTCCTCCAATCTATGTGAAAATATATTCTTTAAATTTGCCACATGATTATATTATATGCACCCTACATCTGTGTAAGGACTTCATTTAGTAACAAAAAAGTGAATTAAAGTTTTGGTAGTATGTGAAGGACATGTGTTTTTAGAACTTTTAATAATAATGTACAGACTCTGGTCATTGTTATATTAATTTCCTAAATTTTCTACATAATAAAGTATTAACTCAATAATCAGATCTATTTTTTAAAGAGTCAACATTAAACATCTTCAGGGAGAGCTAATCTATCAAATTTAAGACCACGAACACTGGTTGAAAGACATGCTATTTATTTGCTTGTTTTTTTAGTTTGATTAAATCATGAGACTTCTATATTTTTAAATTCTACTTCTTATACTACTTCTTATTATTAACAGAATATCCCCACTCCTCTGTCCAATATAGGAATGACAAAAATACAGAAAATGGTCATTACTTGGAACGATAATTTAGTAAAGTTTTGAAGGTCTGGGCATAAAATGCTATATTCATGTTCTTAGTGTACTTCATGAATTTGACTGACTTGTTATATAGTAGGTGTTCAATAGTTATGTTTTCAATAAATAACATGCAATGTAGAGTAGCACAAGGTGGCATTTAAAATGCAACCAGGAAACTGCTTTTTTCCTTTAATCTCGTCTCTATTTTTTATTTGTTGGATTTCAAAACATTAAAAAAAAATCCTTAAATTGCACAAAACAAATATGGCTTGAAAAAAATTAAACTATGTATTTCCTAGAACTTCTTGTTTTAAAAAAGTGTGCAGTTATTTTTAGCATCATTTCAGGATTTTCATATAATGAGGGTCTCTCTCATGGACTAAAGCCACTATGCAATGATAATTAAGAACACCTAAACTTAACTCTATCCTTTAGTGAATTATATGAAGTAGAATTTCCAGTGAGGCTCCTTGGTTAAAAAAAAAATGCTGGAGAATATTTTAACGGAAACAATTGCCAATATGAAAACAGAGTTGATTTTAATCTAGGTAATACGGATGTCGTATGTGTATAAGTCTGTGCAGCCATATAAAATGGGCATTTTGGATAGCAGGAAAAAAACAACGATTGTGTCAAAGAATGTGATTATATCAAATGCCATCATTTGCTTTCAGATGTGTTGAATTCTATCTTTGATGCAGAATCACCTTTGTTAAATTGTATCGCAGGGCTGCTTTTGCTAGGAAAAAATGAATTAAAGTAAATAAAATGTTATTTAATAAAATAGACCAGATACAAAATCTTGCCTTGTATTTACAGATAAATTTTAATGGAATATTTCATGGTCTAACACAAATATCAGACCCAATGACACTAATTCTTGTACAGCCTTTGGCTTACCCTGTATAACAAAATCTGTTATTTAAAGTAGACTATAAAATACCTTATGGTAAGTGAACTTCCAAAGACACAAAGAAAATCTCCCATAAATTTAAAAGCTTATCTCAAATTCTTATTGGCATAAGCTTAGGATGGATATATTATTAATTGTATTATCTTAGGTAGTTGAAATACATAATACTGGTTAGAGTGTGAAAACTAAAAAAAAATAGGTTTAGGTATTTTTGCTTCTGTTCCTAGTCAACATTAGTAAACACACATAAGTGAATGTAATATTACCTTTACAGATTATTAAAATTTTGGCAATCTCAAACAGATTTCCCTAAGTCAGCAACATTTTTTTTTTTTTACCCTTAGTGACCATATTACAAGGTTCATATTCTCCAAGGAGTAACGATTAAATGTTGTACAAATAACATTTATTCTACTACTGCTTAATTTTTAAAAATTCCACTTAGAAGTTTACAAGGAAAATAGGCATCACTAGAAAATCTAAAATGAATGGATAATGTGGTCAGTTGAAAAAGATATGTAAAATAATGTTTGGTTTGTAACATCTTTTATAACCTGTCAGTGGGAAAAAAGAAAGTTCCATCTTTCAATGTCTGCTTTCAGACCTAAGAAAATGAACTAAATGAATAGACAATTCAGTAGTGTCCAACAGATAACTAAAATTCAAATTTTATTTTTCCATATGTATCAGACATTTTTTTTTCTGACAAGACTTTACTGAAAGATGAAGTGCAAATGGGAACCCTGTAAGAATGTTTATAAGAGTTGTACATGACATATTTTAAGCGCCACTAAGTACACATTGAATACTTTGTAAGTATATAGGCATATCAACATGCAAGTGTCATGTACCTAATATTACAATATGCATTTTGTTTTTTGATGATGTTTATGATAACAGTAGATTCAATAATTGTGTTTTTCTATCTTCTGTGCAATACGTTTATTTTGGCGAATCTTCTTTACAGCACAGAATTTATTTTTATGTTGTCATAAATATACCCTTCCAAAAGTTATGAATTTCATGTCATATAAATAGAACATTTTATTTTTGAAGCTACATTACTGGGAACACCTGCATTTCTGGGTACCATTTTCAGAGATAAGTCTTTAAATTTTTTTTAACATGGCAGACTTGTTCCAATGTTGATTAGGTTGAAATATTTATGATAAAAATGGAGCTTTCTTGAGGGAATATTTTTTTGGTTGAATGAAAAGCTAAACAACCAATTCACAAATACTGATGTGAACTGAATATGAAGAAAATAGGTCAGTAATCCCAAACTCTTGGGTCACTACTTAACTGCATCATTGAATCTACAATAAGTACAGCAGGTACAGTTAAATAAATTTGTAAAGAGATTAAAATTTTATACATTTATAAGGAGAAATTACTAGTTTTGAAAAATCTCTAAATTATTTTTCTATTTATGAGAATCATTCAATACATTAGAAACACAGAGAAACGCAAAAAAGATAAAGAGATAACAATTCAGTTTACATTTCATAGTTTGTTCAGTTTGTTTGTTTTTTAACCAACTGGTGACCACTGCTTTCAACCATCAAATATTTTATTGCATATAACTTTCACTATCAGCAAATATAAAGAGAAAAGTGTCTACTAGGAGCATGTACAAGGAAAAGCATCTGAAGAAAGAAAACATTTGAGGTTTAACAGTACTGTGTATAATAGAAGTGTAATGTCGCATTCATACCGCACTTAAAAGTCCGTGTGGGAAATCACCGCTGTTCTGACCCTGGATGTGGGAAAAGTGCTTAAGTGCTGAGCCCTGGGAGGCCTTTTTTTTTTTTTCTTTTTTTTGCCCCTGCAATCTTCAAATATCTTTTAACTTTTTTTTTCTTTTGAAATATACAGTATGTGTTATAGGGGAAAATAGTGTTTTCTCTTTACATATTTTTCACATGTGGGCCCATTCTCTCCAAAATAACCATACATTTCTTGTAACTAACATATATATATATAAAACATATATATATATGGAAAAGATGGTAAAGATTCGACCAAATATTATTTGTAACATAACCACATAACATAGAAACATCTTAATTGAAGCATATTTTATAGATTCAACATCATAATTTGAAATATTTTCTTGTCTTATTTTTTCTAAAGAAAAATCTGCTTTTAAAATGTAATTTCCTTTTCAAATAATTAAATTACATCATTTGAAAAATTCATATTATGTCTAAGCAGACACAATAAAGTGGGCATTTGTGGCAAGACTTTGCATTCATTGTTCAGGTATTATTTGTTAATAAGGAGGCAATTTTAAATACTTAAATTTTTGTCTTACATAGATAACACTTCTTGGGAAAATAAATAATTTACATAATTTTTACTTAAAAGCACAGCATTAATTTATGAGAAATTGTTGCAGTTTAAATATTAAATGAAATGTCAGATTGGATTCCAAAGTGTTGCCATTTAAATTATTCTTTAAAAATCAACACAATTATATTACATTGAAATATCAGTAGGCATGAGAAGAAATATCCTTATAAAATTAGCATATTTTGCCTATAGGAAAAGTTAATGATAGAAAAGGAAAACCAATGCAGATCCATACACCACTGAATACACTAAAAGAAATTGGCTTTTGAGATTTCCCAGGGGCTAGGGAGCGGACTGTTATGATAGTCCCAAAGAGTGCTTCCTGGGATATCCTGTAAATCATTATTTCTTCTATATCATAGCCCATGTTAAAAGTGAGAGGTAGAAGGATTATTGTAAGTATGCATGGCAGAGAACTTACCAGCTATATCCAATAACTATTGCATTCAATATTAATAATCTCAATACATAAAAATGCTGATGAGTTTAGAACCCATTCTTACACGTTGTCCCCTTTAGCTCTCTTTATAATCTTGCTACTTTCAATCCATTGCCTTTGGAAGGGTATAAGTGCAAAGGGCATGTCTGGGACACAATAGGGAGAGAAAGGGGGAAAAAATAAAATAAATAGAACAAAGGTCTAAAAAATTTCCCATTAAGATATAGTGACTCTAACTACTGACTAACGGTAACCTGTGTTCTTTGACTGAATAAATCTGTACTTATAATAAAAGTACCATAACCTATTAAAATATACACATATTTCAAAGAAAGTTTAAGAATTCCAAATTCAATTAGATATCAAGCAAAGTTTGAAACTCAGGTTATTTCTTTCTCTCCAGTTGTGCTAAAAAGTAGGCCAAATAATTTTATTGTGTCACATTAATGATTAAGAAAAGCTTAAAGTGTTGTTGTTGAATCAACTGCATTTTTAATTAATGCTTTAGTGCGTGGGAGGTGACGATTAGCAACCTCTTGGATGGTGTTAAAGAATTCTTTAAAATCCCTTTGCATGAAGTATCCAGCAATAGAATTTCAGATATTGCACTGAGTATATTTCAATATTGCCAGTGTATATTTCAAAACAAATTCTATTATCTACACTAAGATTTCCTCTTTCCCAATATTCAAAATGCATATTATAATTACATGGGTTTCCAACATCCATACACAGCAAGTACAAGATACTTACATGTACGTACACTGTAGTTACCTATATTTTGCATAGTTTTTAGTGTGTACTTTGTGCCACTTAATAAAAAGCATTACGCAGTAATTCTCGCTAGATGTTTCACTTATTTCAGCTGTGGTTGCCAGCTCTTTTTGTTTGTTTTATTTCGTATGTTCATCACAGATTACCATTCGCAAAGGGGGATAATATTGGGCACTTTTAGTGGGCTCTACGTAATTAGCAAGATGAAAGGGAAGTTGCAGTAAGATACGAGGTTTTGAATTTTCTCCACAATTAAAACATGTAACATGAAGTTCATATTTAACATTCATCAAATTATCCTTATGTCCAAAGGAAAAGAAAAAGTATTTTCAATGTTCCCCTTGGTAACACTTTGCAATAAGTGGCACTAAATTACACGATAACTGGTATGTCACATGGAAGAACCATCACCGTCAAACAGCTGCTGTACATGTGCCTATATGGAATCTCAATGCTGTTACAATCATGAGTACATAATTACAAGTGAGCCTGTCCTTTTAATTTGAGATATTTATATTTTTACAAAGAAACGAAAATAAATGAGGTGTTAGCTTCTTTGCCATATTTAGGAAAGTTAGTTTTCTTTCTCTATTTTAATTGTGGGATTTCAATGCAATATTAATCATCTTGAATCAATATGAGATCATCCAGTTTCTAGATTAAACTCCAAAATCAGGTTCCTTAAACTGCTTCTTGGATTCTCTGGTAAAAGAAAACAAGTTGAAATTTCTCTCTATCTTTCTTTCTCTTTCTCTCTTACACGCGCGCGCACACACACACACACACACACTCATACATAAACATACACATATCAATACTCTGCGCATGTGCTCTATCTTTGCTCTTGTACTCACAAACGTTCCTTTTTCTTCCTAATTTTAATAATCATTCTATCTAGGACACTCAAGAATGGAAGAAAAAAAGAATGCTGTTTACACTTCTTTGATGGAGAACGATCAATTTACACTGTAAACAGTATACTGGCAGAGAATAGCTACTTTTGGTAAAGAATAATGCTCCATATTCTACTAGGGGTGTGTGTGTGTTCACACTCCTTCAATTGAGTTCCGTAGCTTCTGTGCTCAATAAGCAGAGACAGAATTTGGCTCTCTGTGCATACGCATGTGCACATTTCAGACATTGCAATTGACATGGTTCTATTTTGAAATGTTATTTTGGTTTTTTTTTTTTCCTGATTTTGGTAGAAATGAGAATTTTTACAATTTATGTCCTTGTTTAGTGGAAATAAATTACATTTTACAGATAGGAAAATATGATTCTATTGCTATATTTTTCAGTAACTAAAAATGATACCTAATTCAAATCGAACTATCTTAACTGGCAAAACATTTTATTAGAGCCCACAAATCATAATATATTAGTTTCTTTTAAAGAGTTCTAATGAGTTTTTATATTACTCTAATGGGTTAAAAGAGTCAAAAATTTTGAAATACAACCAATTTTTGATTTCTAATTTTACAGTGCTATAAATAATGATTGAGTTATTTAGGCAACAATTTAGCAGTTGGAGCCAAGTAGAATATAGACAAAATGAAGAGGGATGTAAATACAGCATCAATGAAGAGTAGCAATTTTGTAAGTGCATCCTGAAATTAAGCTTTAAATAGTCATTGATGATGCAGTTTATACAACTTACTTCTGTAATAAGAACCTTTCCATTTTGTACTAACAGGATGAATTTTGTTTTGTGGAGTCTTTCTAAAGATTATGCATTGAAAGATATGAACAGTTTATAAACCTATTCTAGTTTCAATGTGTCTAGTAGCACCTACCTGATTCTCTCAAACTACCATACTATATTAACATATTATTGCATTTTTCCACAGATGGTATGGAGTGAACTGTAAAAACAAGCATGCAATCACATCAATGCAGACTTATTTCCTTAAAATGTCATACTGTATATGATTTATTATGTTAACACTCAACCACATCATATTATTTATGTTCTGTATACTCTGAAAAAGTGCTGCTTGACTGACATCGTCCTTTTTGTTTTGTAAGAAATCAACAAGATAAATGCTTCAACAATAAAAAAAAACAATTTAAAAATTCTAACGTTGTCTTTAAAAGTTTATACTTTTCTGATAAATAAGATACAGCACCCTTGTCTTCCATTTGATATTAATACATGATGTCATACTCAACCATTCTCATTTCCCAAAAATAAATTCCAAGATATTATTTTTAAAACCATAGGCCATCATGCTTTCAGACATCACAAGTATAGCTACCGTGTTGTCCTATTAGTTTTCTTCTTAAAGGTGCAATGCTTCTGAATGGGAAAATAATTTTTTATCTAACTGGATTTTTAATTTTTAGCATATAATAAATTTAATGAGAACTAATCTAGCAATATTGTATTTTACTAGAAGAAATAATATGACTTTAGATTGACTCTGTATCATATGTAAGAATACAGCATTTCTTAATGGTTAAATACACCAAAATTTCAGAAATAATCCAGAGAAAGAGACTTTCACCTTGGAGTTAAAAGCATGGCAGAAATTCTCCATCACTCACTGTTTCATAAGTTTGTACCTCACAAAATGCATAGACAGGAATTTAATAAAGAATTAGTTCATTTATACAGAAAACATATCTTAAACACTTCTTTTTGGCAAACCAACATAGGTAAGCAGCTCTGGAACTGCCAAATTATTATTATTTTTTTTTTTTAATTTTTAGCAAACTAAGAGTTTACTTTTAGGTTATTATTCAACTGTGGTTGTAATTGAAAACCTGAGGCTGTGCACTGGTTGTTAGCTTAAAATTACCTTTCCTTATAACATTGTGCTTCCATTGTATAACAAATAAAAATTAACAAGAACTAGAAAAATTTGTTGTTGAACAGTGCTAGGACATACAGACAAAAATACTAATACATGTTATCTACTTATAATATTGGTTTAAGTAATATCTAAAGGGATATAATGGACATTAGAAAATGCTTACTTATGACTGAATTACCTACAGCCAAAAAAGTTAAATATGTATCAAATAATGTTTAATTGGATTTATTATATGCACTATATACAGATACTAAATGCTTCAAAATTGTGCCCTATGGATACTTCAGTTTTGTTTAGGCAGGTGAGTTCTTATGGAGCAAATAAATTACAGAATCAAATTAGAGAAATGAATGAAATCTTTGTGATTCCCAAAGCAGTAACATGTTTGTAAAAACTTACTGGTAAATGAAGCTAAAATAACCTAATGGTGGAATCTATATAATTATATATAAGATGTCATGGCATGATTGCAATTCATACACATGGCTCCTGTATCAAATGCTGTATTTTTAAATAGCAAATTGATACAGCTTTACTAGTATAATCTCAAACATTCCAGAATCTATTCTACAGTGTGTTTTCTAGGGCATATGTTTCCAAACATGTCTTTGAAGGTGGACATGTGGAAAACATCGTAAACCTCTAATCTCTGATTAAACTTAAACACGTTAGGTCTTTACCTAATCCTACTACTCGTGAAAGCTGTCCAGTGGCAAACTGACAAAATTTATGATTTAATGGGGGAAAAGATGAGGGGGGGGGAAAAAAACACTTTGCATACTTTTTTTCAATGTATAAAAACAACTCAATACCATGATCCAAGGAGATGATTAACATTGTTAAGGCTGTATATTCAAGCACTGTATGTTAAAAGAGCAATGGTGTGGAATTTAGGCAGTAAGAAATGTCCTGCATTATGGATGGTACAGTAATTAAAGAATGATGCTTTCGACAGCTGATTGTTGGTATACACTGGCCACTGATAGCAGTACGGTATGGAAGTTAATAAAGGTAGCAGAAGATGGTAGAAATGAATTCTGAAAGATGATAGCCAGTTTTCTCCAGCAGCCAGCCTGGTAAGGAAAACTCATAATCTTGGCCTGCATTTTAAATGAAATACTCTTTTTTCTCTTCAGCATTGACTTGGCTGCCTTCAGCATTGATAATGGCTGTGTCAGCATCTGGTGCATCTTCGGCTCCTTTAGCTTCATTTGTCAAATATGTTCCTGTGGGTATTGAGAGAAAAAAAAAAATATATATATATATATATATATTGGTTAGTTCTGTGAGACTGGTAAAATAGCCAGCGTTAGCACTGCATTCATTGAGGAAGGAACTTATGCCCGATTTCTTATATGTGAGAGCACATTCTGAGACATAATAAACCATACATTTCACTCTTCTAATGTCGCACACTATCAGTTTTCAGGTATATGTTATAGATGAAGCAGTGGCCAGGTTAACTGGGAGCAACTGCCTAACTGGAATGGGTAATGAGTAGTTTGATTTCTTTAATGATGGATACAGACCATGTGATCCATGCAGCTGTAGCAATCAGGGCCCTTTGTGAAGATGTTGATAATGATCACATCAAACGTGTCATCTTTCATTTTGAAAACTCCACTTAAAAGTAGATTATGTCAATAGTTTGCTACCTAGCCCACTACAAAAAAATCACACATTTTCCTCACTGATATGGCCATATGTGTGTCTATAAACCTACAGACAAAAACGTTGGCTGAACACTTAGCATTATAGTTGAATGTCAATCCTAGAGATAAATACAAACTTGCTATTTTTTTTTCCCTGAGCCAATGACTCACTCTGTAACCTTTGGCCATTGGCTAAACATTATTTTGCTAAGCCAATCCAACTTTCATTAAGTAAAATAATCAAGAACTCCATGAAATAATTTCATATTTAGATCTCTCTGTCACATATATACATACACTCATTTAATATTTCATGATTAAGCTAGCCTTTAGAATATATTTTTGCCAAAGTTAAGAATACTTTGTTAAATATTACCTACCTTTATGTCTTGCCAGATATCGACCAAGCAGAAATATAGAACACAGCGTAACAAATACAACTACAGCCACTATTCCTCCTATAAGAGCATGATCAGGGCCAGTCTGGCCAGCCAGAGCATTGGGATCTAGAAAAGAGAGTAAAATATCACACAACTGATGTGTTATTTAAGTATAGAGGGCATATCTGCATTACAATGAGTTATTCTGAAAATTAGCACATTTCTACTGAAGTAAAATTTCATTAATGTGTATTAAACCAACCATCCAGTCAACAAATATTCATTTGTACAACATACCTGGGAATGTAACATTTGCCATATCAGTTACTGTTGCCATTGAGTTTACATTTTAAGACTGGATAAACAAACACATGTATACAATGTTCCATGGTTTTATGCCTTTCATTCCTCTTCTCTTTCTGAAAATATGGGCGACTCTGTATATCCGTGTGTATGTGTGTATTTTTTTAGTGTGATGAACACCACTATATCATTTAAGAAATAAAATTATGTCATAGGAAAGGCTGGGACTGAGATGATAACCCAGGATTTATTATCATATAAATATTATTTAAAGCTATGGCAATTGATGAACTCCCCAAGGTAGGGAGTCTAAAAAGAGACAAGAAGTGTGACAACTGAACTGAGGAACTCCCATATCTAAAGTCTAGGAAGAGAAAGTGCTTCCAGTAGAGCCAACTGAGCAGGAGAGAACAGCGAGTTAGGAAAATATCCTGCAGAGTACATTGTAGTTGATCAAAGGAAAGAACATATTTCAAGGAGAGGACGGTGTTACAATTTGTGTTTAATGTGATTGACAGAAGGAGGAAAATGAATACTCAATGTAGAGGATTAAGTGCCTATTTGACTTGTAGCTTTAGAGAAAGTAGCTAGAGAGGTACTGATTAATAATATACTTTCACATTTGGCCTTTAGTAAAATATTACAGGAAAGACACGAACCCAGCAAAGGATAGCCAGCTTTCAAGCAGAAATGAAACGAGGAAAAGAAAGCCCAGACAACTGGGAACTCCAAAGTTTGGAAAATCAACTATTTATAGAAGCCACATAATAAGGGATTAAAACTGAAAGAAGCTTTGAGCAACAAAACCCACTAAGGCTGAACCCTACTACAAAGGTCAGATTCAGTGTACTGCCTCCCCTCCCAAGCCCACATTGCAAGTATCCTCATGCTAATTATTTATGGTCTAAAGGACAGAGAAAGCAAAGAAAAAAAATTAGGCTTTGCAATTATGTCTTCAAAAGATCTTAAACTGTGATTATAGACACATGAATGTGACATTTCAGGAGTCTACTGTGTTTTTCATGAAACTATTGCATGAAAGTAGCATTGTCTAGATAGAAAAAAAAAAGTCTATTTAAAACTTCAAACAACCCCAGGATCCCCAAACTTGGTGGAGGCAAGAAGTGGACTATAAAAGCTATGTAGTCTCCCTGAAGAGCATACTTCAGATGTGCCCATGGAATATAACTTACAGATTGAATTTTCCCATAGGGCAGGATTGGGGGAAACAAAAAAGAATGCACAAAGGAGACTTCAGTTTCTTCAAGGAAGTACAACTACTGCCAAGGCAGAGGGATCTTTGATTGCCAGTCTGGGATGTTTTCATAATTGCTATAGATAAGTGACTACTCAGTGTTTCTCATTCTCTATTTCCAAATGAGAGCATTTATATTAAGAAGCACTTCCTCTTGGCTGTGTGCTATCACTGTATTTTGTGTATGGGTAGAGAGGAGCATTAGTAATTAATAATTTGTCCTTTGACAAATACATCCAGATATGAATAAGACTGCGAATATCTGAAGAGCTTAGTCTTCGAATTGGATACCTTGGCTTGATGGGACGTTAGGTTGTGTCTTTAGACAGGGTATGGAAGTGGTTTGTGTGAGGGAAAAGAAGTGAAAAAAATATTTGGTAATCAGAAGGATATACTGGGGAAGAGATTTCTAGCTAATAACAAACATGTTTCCTTTTCTTTCAGTGCACATAGGAAAACATTTTCTGGCTTCACTTCAGTTGAATGTAATCATGTGATCTGTGTTCTGGACAATTGAATGAAGATCCAGCCGATAAAAACGTCCCATGTGTAAACTTCCAAGGTGATCTCAGGAGATACAAACTGAAACTGAGAGAAGCTACAAGAGTAAGTAAGGCTATAGGTCACTCAGTCTCCACCTGGAAGAAAATTGCCCGGCTAAGAACATATGCCTTGAAAATTGTCCAACTAAGAATACATGTCCAAGGGGGAATAAAAAAGGTTTATTTTAAAAACACTGAGTATTAAAAAGTGAACCTGCCATTGCAGCTGTTGTCAATGTACCTTTCTATTATATATTACTTGTATTTCCCTTAATTTCTGCCATTAGCTGTAAATCTAAAAATTGAAAAACAGGAAGAAAAAGAAACAAAAAATAAGCCTGCCACACCTCTGAATTACCTATTCTTATTCCTTGCTTAGACACTTTAGAATGAGTTCCAAATCCCACTTCTTACTCAAGTCCCCAAATACACATGGTCGTAAATCATTTCTCTCTCTCAGAACTGAGCACTCTTTTTGGGAACTGAGAAGTCACTCTTATTCATACATCTCTGTACCTGTCTCATTTCCTGAAGGTAATTCTGAAACATACTATTTCCAGACCAATTGGAATAAACAATATTATTTAAAGACTATTGATAAATATTGCCAAATTATATTATAGAAAGATTATATAAATTCATCCTCCACCAACAGCATCTGAAGGATTTTCACCTCTATAATACTAACATCAAATATTATAATTAAAAAAATTTGCCAATCTAATATTGATAAGTGTTAAATATTTGGTATTTACAAGTTACCATAAATGTGACTTACTACTTTTGTCCATATGAGTTCATTAATTTTGAAATAGTTGTTAATGAAATTTGATTATTTTTTTCATTCAGATTTTCTGTTGCAACATCTCTTTTCATAGAAAGTTGGACATTTTTAACAATTTTTTGTTTATTCTTCATTTGTGGTCCTTTCAGTTGATAGATAAGTCTTACAATTTTATGTAATCAAGCCTATCAAACTTTTGTGTTATGATGTCTGACTTGTGGGTCATGATTTGAAATGCTTTTGCCATGATATACACATATAGATTTATGCAGTCATCTAACATTTTTACTGTCATATTTTAATCTATCTAAAATATATTTTGGTCTATGGTTTGAAGCTAAAGTATAAAAGAGAACTTTAATTCTTATTTGACAATAAGAATTTTAATGTCCCCCACACTACTTCTTTCATCATAGATGTTATCATCTACCATAAAGTAAATATATACATACATTACGGCTTGGAATATTCTAATCTATTATATGTGAGGAATATATACACAATCCTACACCAAGATTGTAGGTTTTTTTTTTTTTAATTGTAGACAATTATAATATAGATTCATTATCTCCAGTTCCTGTGTAAGTTCTTATTCTGACTAAAACTGAAGAATTAACTTTGTTCAATAAAACAGAATAGTCTTTAAATAACCTTGAGGTTATATTTTCAATTTTGTTTCTCAGAATAAAGGCATTCAAGAATTTTGAAAACCTACATTGTGTTCCTTTAGGTCAATGTGGAGGAATGAACAGGAATGAAAAAATGGTCTACAGCAAAATGGAATCTTTTCTTCTTCAGATTTGCTGGAGTTTTCAGGGGAATCCGAGTACTGGAAATGAAGAGACTGACGACTAAGATAACCCAACTCCTCTCCCTGAGTGCCACTAGCCTGGGCTCTCTTACAGCCACCTGTCTTCTCCTTCCTCTCCCCAAGAGCAGTAAGTACCAGTCCACAGAGTCCCAGCTCCAAGGTGGGCTTTCCAGTTCACTTTCCAATCCCAGGGTACACTTTCTGAGGTTTGGAGACCACATTTGGAAAAGTCAGTTTTCAGTTTGCTGAAAATCTCAGTTTATTGGGCAACTAGTACTATAGTTTTAAAAATCATTTTAATGCACTGGAGAAGTCTTAGATCAGGTGTAGAATAGTTTTGCAAGAAACAAAAACATAACAGATTCTTTACTGGGATTATAATAATTTATAGATGTTCTTTTATGTTATGCATTTTCATAATCATAGTATGATTCTTCAGTTATTCAAACCTTTATTATCTTTTAGTAGGTTGCATAGTTTTCTGCTATAGGACTTGTATATTTATATTAATGTTATTTCCCATTTTTAAACAATATTTTAATATTTTGAAACATTTCAACATTGTTTAAAAATATTTGTAAATGTTACAACTTTTTCATTACACTTTATGCTTTTTTTGTTTTATTTTCAGTTTTTTTCTTTTGTACTTTATTTTCTAAAGGATTATGTAAAGTATTTGTCAAGATTAAATTTATCATTTTTATTTCCTGACCATGAAACTTACTCAATTTTCCTACTAGTTTCTCTCATTCCTCTCCTACTGTCTTAGCAATAATAAAAATGAAGTACAGCCTTCTGAAGTTTCCTTACAGATAGCTGAGTCTTCATTATTATTCAGATAAATACATCATATATCTTTAAGACCATCATTCATTCTCAAGTGTTAGTCTATGATTTGTTGGAGTTAGTCTATTAAAACTGGAGTGAGTAAATCCCAACAGATTTAGCAATATATTAGCAGTCTCTTTAGCTAATAATGCACAAAACACAAAGAATATCATAGAATTAAAATTTTCTGAACTGTTAACATCTTTCAATTAAGGTTATTGGACACTTAACAAAGCATTCCAAAGAGAAAATTATGTCAAATAATAATAATTCTTTTAGGAAAGTCAGAGGAATAATAACCAGATACTTTTTCTGAATAGCTCCTCAACTATTAAAATAATTGAAATTGACAAAAAAAATAATATTTAGGGTTAGTAATTTCTGATATTTAGAAAAGTAGAAAGTAACCTTAAAGCACAGGGTTTTTGTAAATTAATTTATTAATTTGTTTATTTTTAATTTTTTTAATGTTTATTTATTTTTGAGAGAGAGCAAGCATGTGTCCGAGCGAGCAAGCACATGCAAGTGGGGGAGGGGCAGAGAGACAGGGAGACACAGAATCCGAAACAGGCTCCAGGCTCTGAGCTGTCAGCACAGAGCCCAGCATGGGGCTTGAACCCACCAACTGAGCTGAAGCTGGACGCTTAACCGACTGACCCAACAAGGCACCCCTATTTATTTATTTTTGAGAGAGAGAGAGAGCATAAGCAAGGAAGGGACAGAGAGAGAGAGACGGAGAGAATCGCAAGCAGGCTCTGTTCTCCCACCGCAGCACTCAAGGTAAGGCTTGAACCCACAGACTGTGAGTTCATGACCCGAGCTGAAACCAAGAATCAGACATTTAACTGACTGAGCTACCCAGGTGCCCCAAGTAGTTTTATTTAACATCTTAACATGGAGAATCCTAAAGTATATAATTCTCTCTCTGAAATCATTACTGGGGGTTTCTATCAACAAAGAACTAGTCAGCCATGTGTTTCCCCTTAAAATGAGAATATAAACTTCAAAGTATTTGACTCTCTAGGATCACAGCTTGCAGAAATTATAAATGACACATATTTTTTAATTTATGTGTTAGAATTATTTTAATAAAAAATAATTTTATCAAGTTATCATATATGATTTCCAGTTTGAACAAAATGGTAGGTAGGAAGTGAAATTAAGATCATTTTATGTAAATATTTTTAAATTAGTTTTCAAGACTCTTTTAAAAGAAAATGTTTTTCATTATATATTAAAATAAATGTTTTCAAAGCTAAAGATGGATTAACAATAGTAATACTGTAAATGTTAATATTCTAAGGATGGGTACTATGATAAGCATGCTGAGACATATCCTCATGAGGTTGATAAGAAATTTTCACTGTTTTCTCACTGAAATCTAATAATTATTATCTACAAAACTATTTATATGTCAAGTTTCAGACTAAAGATTCATTATCAATAGTTCAGTATCATGGAATAGTGAATTGGATAGTAGATGAAAATTGCCAATTAGGTTTGAGGTTAAGGTAAAGAGAAAACTTTGATAAATCTAGGAATAGTAGTCAATGTCAATATTGAAAAATATGAGTAAGAAAAAGATGGAATGAATAAAAAAAGAATTGGTGAAAGAAACAAATGTCTCTTGTGCAAAAGCCACCGGACATAGTTCCCTACTAACAACCATCAGAGTTGTGGAACGTCAAGAGTTAAATGAATGAAGGACATAAATTTAGACCAAATATAATCAGAATGCATGATAAGAGACACTTCAAAAATTAATCCACTTATATCTCTATTCTCTATCCATATTGCAGGACTTTTTAAAAGTGAAAACTCTTAGAGAAATTTCAGTTTAACTATAAAATGGTTCAAAAATATGAAATTAAGCTCAAAAATAAGTGTAAAAATGGGATTATCACCCTTAGAAATAGAAAGAATAGATGATTTTTTCAAGTTTAGTATCCCTATTTAGTGATTCTGAATCACAATCAAATGATATTTAGCATTTCTAGTTAATTCTCTTTGCTGGGAATATACTTATTTACATTTTTAAGACTTTGGAAAGTAAGATATTATTTTTGAGAAACTATTATAGACTGAATTGTGTTTTTTCCAAAATCCATATGTTGAAGTTCGAATCCCCACTATTGTGGTGTTTGGAGATGGATTGGATGTGAGAAAACTAGGTTTTAATGAGGTCAAGGCCTCAAATGGTGAGACCCTCATGCGTGAGATTAGTGCCCTTTTAAGAAAAGATACCAGGGCTAACTCTCTCTCTGTCTCTCTGTCCCTCTCCCTCTCTCTGTCTTTCTTTCTCTTCCATGTGAGGACACAACTTGAATGTAGCTAAGCAAATCAGGAAGAGATCTTTCACCAGAACCTACCATGCTGGCACATTGATCTTAATCTTCCAGCCTCCACAACTGTGCAAAATAAATAATTTTGTTTAAGTCACTCAATCTATGGTATTTTATTTTGGCAGCCTGAACTGACTAATGTAGAAACTATAGTATGGTCTTTTTCATGTATTATCTCACTTGACTAATGTGAAAATTTAAGGACATGGAAAATAGATTTGGGGGAAGTGTGGATAATCCATACTCATTCCCTGCCAAATTTTTATAGACAGAACAGCCAAGACTGCACCAATCATTTTTTTAGTGAGTTACCTGTAATTGAGTTGCACATTGTATTAGGTGCTGTAGTGTGTTAACATTGCAAACCCCTGCCCTCTATCCACTCACACACAGGTGTTTCATAGTGGTTAAGATGTAAGGATTGACATCAAGAGTATCAGACAAAATCAATCTAGGAATGAAACTATGTTGTGTTTTGTACATAAATATAAGGGAAACAGTAGAATAGAAGAAAAGTCAGTTAAAGTTTTCAAGTGGAAGAAATTGCTCACAAAATCCCGGATTTACAAATTGTTTATAGCAAACCTTAAACCACTTACTGTTATTTTGACTTTGAACAAGTTTCTTAACCTTTTCATCTTTCAAATGTGAATAATTCTTATTTTCCAGGGTTGTCAAAAATTAAATATGTTACTGTAAATAAAGGGCTTAGAAGAATATCTGACACAGTGTAATGTAAGTACTCTCTAACAGTTATAAGAGGGGGGAGGAAGGTGGAAAATATAAACTGCTATGTGGGAAAAGGTAGGTTTCCTTTTTTAACTTTTAAAAGACTCATTCAGGACTTTGCTCTCAATGGTAATAGTGAAGCACTCTAAGTGTCTGAATATTTGAAAAATGGGGAGGGGATATTAATAGAAGAAAATTTGCATAACATGAGATTGAATAAAATGAAGCTGGTGGGAGTTTGATAGGTGAGGATTAAATGAGAGAATAATTTATTGAGTATTTAATCTATGCCAGGTTCTGTATTATAAATGGCTTATTTTATTCAAAGCATGCAAAGTGTTGACTCAGAAAATCATAGTTATTATTAATGTAAAGATTGATAAACCATGGGACAGCTTGTCTAAGCAAGTTTTTGGAATAGTTTTTGAAAGACTTTAAAAATAATTATGAAAGTCAGTTTTTTAGGATGTGTCAGATGACTTCTATTTTGAGAACAAGTTTGTTGAGGTAATTTCTAGCATTTTATTTTTTCACACAATTGTATTCTCTTTCCTCCTATCGTATGGAGGAATTCAGTGCCCATCCATGCTAAATGACTTCCTGTTAGTGCTGTTTATTCATCTCGTGAAATGTTCTTCTTTCCCTCTATGTATGTGGCGTCCAAACAACACTGGTTGGTCTCCCCACGTCAATTGACCTTGAATTACTTCATTCAGAAATTGTTTTTTTCTTGAATTAATTCACTTACTTTAGTTTTATATTCCCTCATAGATGCAAGTTTACTTGAAAGATGAGAGTTTCATCTTATACTTGTAATGTAGCTGAAATAGCACTTTTACACTCGCTTTCAGTTCTTGGAAGGTAGCAGATTTAGTGAGTGAATGGATAATATTAAGTTCTTATACTAAAGTACAGACAGAACTTGGATCCTTAGATACCATTTGCTCTGCTGAGCAGTAAGTCAGTTCATAGTATTAAATTATTGGTTAAAAAATAATAATACTGTCACTACTTAAATATTTTATAAATTACTGCTAAGTAAAAATGACTCATCCAGATTTGTACTTAACACTTTGGATAATTTGGTTCTAACATTAAATTAGAATTTTTTCTGTGTACTTAAGAGCCAGCTTTGTTTTCTAACACTTCAGAAAGAGAACCCCTATTGCAGAACATTAGAAATAGTTATACATAATTTACTGATAAAAAATATAGTGTTCTTTGGCAGTATATGACATAAGCAAAGTACCCGGAGAAAAATATATCAGCATATTCACTCAAGGATCATCTATTACCTTCTAATTTTATGTACAATTACTGTTCTTACAAAACTACTTAAGAACAATCTCTAAGGAATAAAAAACATGAAAATATATTGTTCTTTGTGTGCAGTGATTTACACATAATTTTAACTACGAACAACATGTATAGGGACTCTAAATCTATGGGTTCTAAATTAAGGCTTCCTCATACAACAGGTTTTCATTAATAGGGAAAATTCCCAGCAAGCACAACACTTAGCCTTTCTTCTCAAAATATATTGATTGCACCATACATTTTGTTCCACATCAAGCTCATAAATAGATGTGCTGCCACATGTTTCTGGGTGTAATAGCATATAGACCTCCTCTTCAAAAAGATTATGAAAATAATTACAGAATTACTGTTTTGTCTTGAATTTAGTGTTTGTTTCAAGGCTGTTTAGCTTAGAGTTATAATCAATTTATAAACTGTTGTAGCAAGTGAAGTGTGATTGTCACTCATGCCAACGTGAAGTGCGGCTGCATCCTACACAAATTTCATTCACTGGACTACAAATTCTCTCCTGTGAGAATTGTCTCCACTCAAAATCTGTTTTTCATTTTGTATGAATTACAGGTTTCCTAATTCTATAACAATTGGTTTTATTAACATGTATTATGGATAGTTAATAGTGTGCTGGGCCCAAACAACATACACACTTGAATAAGATACTCTATTTGTCCTTGAGAACTAAAATCTAAGTGGAAAATTTCTCCTAAAAAAAAGTGTTCTTATTTTTGGATAAAAGTAGGTTCTAGCACAAATCTCTTCATTTCACTGGTCTTTCTCTCTCAGGATATTATTTCCTTAACTGCTTCAAACGAGGAAACTTTTCAGCTCTGAAGAATTTGAACAATTTAGAGAGGACTTTCAACCAGCAGAGTAGTGTGACTATTAGGGCCGCTGAGGGCCCTTCACAAATGCTTCATCTCATTTAGCACTGATATCCAAAAGGGGAGAGAACTTGCCAGAGTGATTACCTGTGTGATAACAGGAGGAAGGTGAAAGAAAGGAATGTTCTTTAAGGTTATCTAGGAGATCAAAGGGAGAACAAGATAAGTTCTTAGATAGCTATGGGGTTATTTACCGCTTGGAAAAGTTAGCTAAAGTATCCATTATGCAGATGACATGGAGTGTAATTTTCCTGCCTTAAATAACAGTCTCTCTTTAAAATCATAGAAGATCTGAAATAGTATTATTACTCAGAACCATAAATCCCAAGTATTACTTTCAGTTTGACGTTCTTAGAGTTTCACTGTCCTAAGTCTATAAATAAGGATGGTATACCTCCTCTACCTTCTTCCTCAAAGAATTAGTGTTAAAATCAGTTTACATGGACCCTGTGCATATAAGTCACGTCTAGCAGGTACTCAATAAAAATAATGTGAGTAAAATAATGAGTTTTGTAAGAGAAGACACTATAAACAAACCTGGATTTTGTAGGTTTGCATTTTTTTTCAGGTAAAATATGCTCAAATTCATTCTACGGTGCGCAATTTCTCTTACATTTCTGTGATCTGTAGAAGCTGTTGTTTTTTTTTTTTCTGTTGCCTTATGTCTTGCTCACTAGGAACTGTTCTGCCTTCAATTTCAACAATACCTAACCCTTTGCACATGACTGGTCTCAGCCTACACACAAAAAATAAATAAATGGGAACAACCATTAAGAAGGAAGACAAATGACTGGTATATAACATTGCCATATGTCTATTCTGGCAATGTACCCTGTGCAAATCTAAAAGGATGAATTAAATTATTTTTAAGCACACTAGAAGTTAAATAAGTTTTATGCAAGGATTTCTGCAGAAGAGGAAAATCTAGATTTAAGCACATTTCTTCTTAAACTAAACTAAAAAGAAATAGCTTAATCATAATTAAATTAAGTGTTCTATCAGAGAAATCAATAATAGGACAGGTTTATTTTTAAAATCTTTAGAAAATATAAAGAATAAATGTTTGACAATGACAATATTTATAACACTCAACATTTTTCTAAAAAGTTTAGTCTGTAGCAATTGTTTATGTCACAGCATAAATTATTATAATAAAGAATAAATATTTAAAAATGATGGGGAAAGATCACCTGTAGGAGCATGTCCATTTTTTTTTTATGGACTAATATATTAGAAACACAATACCACTGGTACTAAAATAATTTCCCTTTATAAACGAGTCATCTCTGAAATGTGTACTATACCACTGATCAATTCAGTCAAATAGCCTTGTATCTTTTAATATTTTGAATTGGTTACTCTAATAATAATTATAATAGTCATATTACCTATGTTCATATAAGTTTTTAAAATTACTATAAATGGTCATTGAACCAGTTCTTCAGTTACAATGATGAGTATATTCAGAAGAATATAATGTGCACGTCCCCTTTATACATTGTTTAAAAGAAACCATCACATACCAATGGGAAAAGTTTGTGCATGTTTTAAATTTTAAATCTTAAGTTTACTGGAATCTTATCCCAGTATTTTTTTCATATACTAGTTTATGTTCAAATAGAAAGTAAACCTCTCCAATCTTGCCTTTACTGGTTCTTCACACAATAGCTATTGGAACAATATGTTACTTAACCTCTCTCTGCCTCAGTATCCACATATATAACACAGGATAAGAGTAGTATGAGCCACACAGAACTTCTGTAGGAATCAGATGAGGTGATATATATATATATATATATATATATATATCTATATATATATATAAAGGTCTTAGTAAAATACCTATCCATAAACAATAATAATGATAATTGTTAGTATTTATTAAAAACATTTTTCTTATCAAATTTATTCAATGGCTAATTTCACCCATAAGCCAATCTTACAACCTAATTACTATTTCCATGTCGAATTTAGTAGATTTTAAGTAAATAGTTAATAAATGTTTTATCATTATAACTTAGGTACCAAGCTCCAAACTGAAAACAGAACCTAACTTAAACTCAATTAGACTGGTATGAAAGCATTTTCATTGGAGGAAAAGTGCTATGAAAAGGATATATCATGACTAATGTATATTAAAAAGTGCTGAATGTCTGAATAGAAATGTTCATGTGAACACCTTTCTCAGGTTTCAGAAGGGATCTTTCCTGAGATTCTTTGCTTTCTTTGTGTGTGTTCTCTTCTGAGACCGGTTCGTGAGAAGGTTGGAGGATACAAGTCAAAAACGGAACATCACTGAGTTTCCTCTTTACCCCATATTCTGAACTTATTTTTCAAAATGGACAAAGCTGGTAAATGGTAGCTAGATATAGCAAATTCACCAATCAATTTATTTAAACCCAAAAGGTAGTATAGAAAAATATGTTTGGAGTTCAAATTATTGACTTACAGGAAAATTTCAGTCTCTTAATTTAGTTGATAAGTTATAATACAAAATTCACTAGGATATCTGAAATATTGTATTATAGAAGGGAATTCAGAGTATCATTTCTTATTCTTGGATCTATTGAATATATTTGTTAAGCCAACCATAGAAAGAACTTTGGAAGAAGGCTGTATCAAAATTTAGTGATTTCTTCTAACATGAATTCAGAAGAAAATATCAGTGTTAAACTCCAGCATAGTTAATTCTTGGATATCTGGCTCCATTGTACATAATTTATATATTTAATATCTGTCAAGAGTTGTTATATCTTCACTATCATTAAAAATTTAATTATCAGATAGCTTTCAGATCCAGACAGTGGGTATGACAGAAGGAGTTATGTTCATGTTTGTGAGTATTAAAATAAACTCCATTGTTTCCAAAATGAATGAAAAGAAAGTTTGCATGAAACACATACCACACTTAACATATGACAATGTTTTCAACTTAAGCATACATGAAATTTGCATATTTCATGAAATAATAGGCTGTATTTTTAATTTAAGAAATAAGTATGCAAAATACAACTAACCCTGTAACAAATTCTTCAGAGGAAATTGACTTAAATATTAATGAGTGACAGATATGCCCATAAAATAATATGTAGTACATATTAATAAAATATTAATATGAAGTACAATTATATGTCAAATGTTGTCATACTTCATTGCTAAAAAGCAGTGAGCCCAAATCCTTGTTATACATACAATATAATTATTCATTGTAACAATTACTACATACACAGCACTTTGTAGCCCAAGCATGCAAATGATAAGACCTAACTGAAACCTCTCAGATACATTCACTAAGGTCATTTAACCTAAACTGAAAAAAATTTAAAAGGCAACTTTAAAGACCTGTACTCTATATTCTAAACTCTGTCTTGCAGTCATAAATGTAGATTTCTAAATCATTTTTGAAGTGGTACCTAATACCTAAGAATGTCCTAGAATTTTTTTTTTTTTAATTTTTTTTTTTCAACGTTTTTTATTTATTTTTGGGACAGAGAGACAGAGCATGAACGGGGGAGGGGCAGAGAGAGGGAGACACAGAATCGGAAACAGGCTCCAGGCTCTGAGCCATCAGCCCAGAGCCTGACGCGGGGCTCGAACTCACGGACCGCGAGATCGTGACCTGGCTGAAGTCGGACGCTTAACCGACTGCGCCACCCAGGCGCCCGAATGTCCTAGAATTTTAATGAAAGAGCCTTATATCTTTCTTCTGCTTAAGCAATACACTACAATCTAGAGGAAGAGATTATGTCCTTCAAACATATCATTAAATACATAATCTGCAATGAATCATATTCTAATTGTGACTGGAAACTTAATGTGTTTTAATCATTCTTCCAAATTTAGCATAATTGTTTATTTCTGTTCCTATAATAAGTTGAGTGTTGTTTCTTTCTTTCTTCTTCTCTTTCTCTCACCTCCACACAAAATCACTTTTTCTTCATTCTTTCCTATTATCTTTCATTCACCAAGAGTTCAAATTGTCTTGCAAGATAACATATCAAGAAAATACAAAGAACTAAGTTATTTTCTCAAGGTCATATTGTAGGGCTACAGCTCAGCTCTAGAAATGTTAATATCTGCTTCTTCATTTTGTTCACTGACTCATAACTGTTTTTTTTTTTTAACTTTACACATGAAAGGAATTGTAAGTACTGTATTACCTGTAAGAGTTTCCATTGATGTAAGTATAAGACAGAAAAAAAGTGCCTTAAAACAGTTTTTTTACCAAAGAAGAATGTTAAAACTTGCCTTTTTTTGAAAAAAAAAAAAGATTCACCATAAAAATGAGACAGTACATGAATCTTAGTCTCAGTTAATTCTTCTCTTATAGTTAGGGAGGCTCAAACTGGATGCAACTAACTATAAATTGAGTGACTCTGAACAATTTACTTTATTCTCACTGAGCCTTGGTTTATACTTCTGTAAAATACTGTCTTTACTGATCATCCGTCATGGTGCGCAGCAAAGAGTGTCAAAATATGTTTTTATCGTTGTTTACACAATTGATACTTTTCAAGATGTAGATAATTTGAAATGATAGTAGTGATATCAATAGAAATAAAGAGGTTACAAACTTAAAGACATTCTCAATTGAGAGGTGAAATATCCACAAAATAACTGTAGTGTAAATCATACTGGCCTAAAGTTAAAAAAAAAAAAAAGATAAATTATTGATAGGATGATTTTATGGTTTTTAATTAGCATTTTAATTAGAATAAAAAATATTATGCAAGTTTATTATGACAACAGTAACAGCCATTAATAGAGTTTTAATCAAGCAATAAAATTTTTGAAGTCATTTCAGAACATGCATGTGATTTAACTGACTCTTATTAGTTATGCCATCTTATGTTAATAGAAACTTATTATTTTTCTTCTTTTAGTTATAGCTTACTTTATGGATTTCAAAATCTTAATTACATTTTTCTCTTAAAAAACATCAACAATATATAAGAAGATGTCACATTTTTTGTGAACACTTTTGGAAGGCTGTGTGTGTTTCATTTTTTAAAATCCTTTTTTCTGACTTTGAAAATAAACGACATAATCATAATACAAATTTCCAAATGTTAAAGAAATATATAACATTAAGTTGAAGTCTTTCATTACCTCCAGTCTCTAGAGAAACGCCCCTCCACTTTATCAGCCATATTACTTAAACATTTTTTATACAGATGTACATGGTTCAGCTTTGCTTATTCGTATTTTAACACTATGTAAAAATGTTGAAGTATAATAGTCAGGATTTACTCATCCAATATTAATTACAGTTTTGCTATCCAGCATTTTTCTAACTGGAAAATTCTGAGGAGTGGCCTTTGTGATATCTTCCTTTTCCTATTACTAATCAAAGAACCTCATACACTTTCACTTACAGTAAATTTAGGTGTAGCAGATATCAGGATCCTAGGTTTAGGACTAGACATGTGGAAGTATTTTACTTCAATGTGTCCTTGTTGGTGTTTTGTTTAAATTATTTTTTGTAAGACATTAGCCATACAATTTATACTGCACTTTACTCACCAGTCATTGGAGTAACATGAGTGAACAAAAGAATAAACAATATTTTGGACTAATCAGGAACCCCTTTCTTCCCCTACATAGGTTAACAAAGCTTTTACTTTATCTTACTTCTTTGAGGTACAATGTAATTTGTAGCAATACTCTAGTCTAGGCAATGATAGATGGAAATTCCCCCCAGAGGGTCGGGACTACATCAGTTTGCAACTGACAAACTCATTTCCTGACTTCTCTTGAGACACTAATAAGGCCTTGAATCAAAGGTCCAGTGTAATTACCATGTGTATTTCAGATTAAATAAATGTGATAAAAGTTTCCATCTGGCCGTTGATCAAACATGTGGGGAGATGCTGATTTCCAGTGACATATTGCAATATGCCTATTGTAACAGTCCCTGATGCCTTCCTGTAAATTACTTACTTTTGGGATTACTTGATTTAGGCAGACAGAAATATTACTCACTTCTTAAGTACTGCTCAATGGGAGTTTGCAAGATGTAGTCTAATCTTATACTTGTTAAGGAAGACATTAAGAAATAATGGAGCCATGTTTATTTTACTAAATGACAGTTGTGCTCCAACTATTTGAAAAAGGCAAACTTAATTTCATAGCAGCCAGAAACTTGATGTTCTTGATGACAGAAGACTACATCTAAAGGGATTAGAAATTAAGATACCAGATAAATGTATGATTGTATTAGAGAATGCCCAAGTTTTGATAAATGGATGAAGAATGGATATTTACTTTAGCAAACAACATCAATAGCATAGTAAAAACATTGAGAGCTGAGTGAATTTTTGGTATAGAATTTCACAGATGTTGTGTCAGTCACTGTTATGATCAAGATATTTATGCTTTAAAGGGGAAAAAAAAACCCAACATATTGGTTTCTGATTGTGGAAATGTTGACAGGATTTGTGAACCAGGGTGGGGGGCTTGTTTGGGAGTAAAGTAAAAATAAATAAAGCCAATCAAACAACTGTCATTTACCTAAGAGGAAAAATGCACAGTTCATTGTTAGTTTTTATACTAATGTAAAAGGCTCTAGGGATAGTCCAGGACTCACAGTCTTGCACTACTGACACTTTTTAAGCTGGGTAATTTTTTGTGTGGGCTTCTGCTCTGCAATATAAGATGTGTAGCAGCATCTTTGGCCTCTACCCAGTAGGCACAAGTACTTCCCCAGGTGGTTACAATGAAAAGTGTCCCCAGACATTGCCAAATAATTCCCTAGGGGGCCAAACCTCTTGTGATTTAGAGCCAATCATCTAAGTAAGTTTGCTTAATAGATGGAAAGTTCTCTGGAGAATAAGAAACACACACAAACACACACAAACACACACACATACACACACACACAACTATTAAGATCTTTAACATTTAATTTATGTAATCTGGCATAGATATTACATATTTTATTTATTTTTTAAGTTTATTTATTTATTTTGATAGAGAGAGAGAGAGAAAGAGTGAGAGAGAGAACACAAGCAGGAGAGGGGTAAAGAAAGAGAGTCCTAAGCAGTCTCCATGTTGTCAGCACAGAGACCGATGTAGGGCTTGATCTCACAACCCATAATAAGATCATGGCCTAAGCCGAAACCAAGAGTTGGACACTGAACTTACTAAGCCACCCAGGAGCACCTGGGTATTATATATTTTAAAAATAAACTATGACAATTGAAAATACTACTAAATTTTAGAAAAATGTGCTAATAAAAGGTCAGATGTAAACAAAGTATTTGATCAGGGTGTGTATAGGAAAGCTAAAGGAAAAAAACACAAATAATCTAAGGATGTTATGGTATAAAACTGTCTTTTTGTAAAATTTTAATATAATGGATTTAATACATATTTATTGCACTGAACTGCATTATTTGCATTAGGTTGAAATTTGAGCAAGAAAATGAGGCTACGGAGAATAGCATAATGGTTGAGAGTATGAGTTCTGAACTTGCATTTTCTGAGTTAGCATCTATTTGACTTTGTTACTTTTAAGCTATGACTTAGGACACATAAGAGCATCTCTATCTCTGAGGCTCCTTAAGTGCAAAATAAGGACAAAAATAGTATTTACTGTGAAGAGTTACTGTAAGAGTTTAATAGTCTTACCTACATAAAAGACTTAACAGTGCCTGCCATATTAAAAGAATTATATATGTATTACTATTAATTATATTATTATTATAACAGAGTATTATATTATTAATATAATTATTATATATTATAATATAAAGCAGTTCAATTTAGCAGCACATTGTTATATATTCCAGGATGGTTGAGAATTGGATTAAGAATGCATTCATCAACTGTTTTCATTAACTCAAAATCCCTGAAAACTGGAAAGAAGCCATTGAAATGCCTGCCTTTATAAAAGAAAAAGGAAAAGATGATTCTAGAGAGTGAAGACCAATATAATTATCTTCAAGTTCCAGGAAGACTGGTAAAACAAATTAGCCAATCAATTTAAATAACCAAGAACAACAGCATAGCAGCTTGTTAGCTATCTCCCCCCAATGATGACAATTCCTACAGAAATAACAAATTTTTTGCACATACATGTACACTTACATGATCTGAATACAATGATAGAAAAAGCCTAATAGGGCTTATGAAAGCACCAACAATTATGGAGAACAAAGAACAATTTCCATATTGCTGTTCTACCTTCTGGATTCTTTTCCTAAATGTTTATTCTAACACTGATTTCCAAATATCCATTCCTAGGGGTGGGAAAGTATGATAGAAATCTTAAACAGGTGTGGATAGAATCTCACCTAGGCAATTTACTAACTTTATGGCATTAGGCAAATTGCTTAACAATGCTGTATTGAGGTTCCTTCCAGTGTAAAATGAAGATCTATGACTTCATGAGACTGAGTGGAGCAAGGGAGGGGGAGAGGCAGGGGAGGTAGGTGCCCTTTAAACTACCTTAAATAAGTTAAATAATGAAAAGTGGTCACCTATGTTGGTTTTACTCCAACTCAAAAAGAAGTCATAGAATTTACAATTATAAGAAAATTATTATTGAGAACACAGTTTAGAAAACCAGGCCATGAGAACGCTGCTGAGGAGGAGGTGATGGGAACAACTATAACTGACATCAGGCTATGGCCAAGTGGGACAATTTCAAAGGACATAGCCAGCATGAGTATTAATTGGAATTTAGAGGACAGTATCCAAAGAATCCAGGTTAAGATAGACTCTGAGTGTGGGGAGAGTTAAGATGGTGGACAAGTAAGGGACCAGGATTTTCCTCATTCCTCAAACACAGCCGTATTGAGGTCAGATCACTTAAATATCCAGGAAATTGATTTGCGGAGTGGCAGAAGGATCTCTACAGTTGGAGGGAGACAGCTTGGCAGGATCCAGGCGCATGTATGTGAATTGGGGAAGATAAAACAGCAATGGTACAGAGGGGAGAGAACCCCTTTGTGGAGAGATAAAAGGGAGAGAAGGAGAGAGAGGAGTTGTGAAAGTGTGGCATCGAGTTAGCACAAGAGGCAAACTTCTCTGGACCACAGACAGGGGAACGAGAAATAAAGAGTACCAATTTCTTTTCTGCAAACAGCCGTAAGAGCTGAAGCTCAGAGGTTTCAGAAGTGCACGACTTTCTCTGGAAGGGAGTTGAAAGCCATGGCACGAGCTCCTGGGGAGGAGGGAGCCGGCCCCAGAGTGCATAGTGTGGTGTATCAATCTCAGGTGAAGACTAAGACAGAACAGTCCCCTTCCCCGAATACTTTGGGAAGAGGGTTTATTGCCTCCCCAAGGACAAAAACCAAAAGCCTTTTATCAGCAGGGCAGGGTAGTTCTACTCCTCATCAGGAGAGAGGGGCCGCACCAAGCTGTGTTCTTTAAGACTTTGGGTTTTCAATCCCAGCCAAGAGCCTAGAAGGTGCAGGAGAACTGTGGAGCAGGGCAAGATGACCACCCTCACTATTCCTTAATGGCTGCCTGAACAGCATGGGTTGAATTACCCAGTCTGGGGAAGAGAAATTGGGGTGTCGCCATTTTCTCCCCAACACCAACACGGTGTGACTTCAGAGAGCAGCACAGCAGTCTCCAGTGGAGGTAGGACCTGCTTACATCAAACCCTGCCCCTCTGTGCCTGGTGGCTGCTTATCTACTAGAGTAAGGCTGACTGACCCAAGACAGCCAGCTTCTGCTCCAGACCAGCACAGCCACTGGTCCCAGGCACCAACAGACATCTGTTTTCCTTTCTTTTCTCTTTTCTTTTCTTGTCTTCTCTTTTCTTGTCTCTTCTTGTCTTTTCTTTTGTTTAATTTCTTTCCTGCTTCTTCTTTCTTTCCTTTGGAATCAGGCTCATAGGATCTGATTTGGTTTTGGTCAATTATTATTATACATAATATGTATGTTATATATTTATATATTAAGTATATACATAACATTCTTTTGATCAAGCATTTTTATTCTATTCTTTTTCTACCTTCTCTTCACCTTCTCTCTACCTTCTCCTTTTCTTCTTTATTTTCCTCTCTTTCTCTGAATATTTCCTTATAGATTTTTGATTCTATGTTTGGATGTCTTTTCTCCCCTTTCATTTTTCTCTATTTATGGGATCAGTCTTCCCCCAATTTCCTTTTTATTTCCAGTATTACTTCAACAAACAAATCAAAGCACATCTGGTTGAAGGTCTAAACACTCTACACTTCAAGCAAGGAGGAACTCTGCAGAGAACTGACCAGTGGGATAGAGTAGCCAAAATGCAACAACAGAATGCATGCAACACACTCCAAAACATTTACTGGAATGCCAGGCCCTGGGCAGTGTGTGACCCCTTTTTCAGGTTCAGGTACATAACAAGATTTTAACACACATAAAAAGCAGAAACTTAGCCAAAATGACAAAACAGAGGAATTCTCCCTGAAAGAAAGTTCAAGAAGAAATCATAGCCAGAGAATTGCTCAAAACAGATATAAATATATCTGAACAAGGATTTAGAGTAACAGTCATAAGACTACTACCTGGGTTTGAAAAAAGCATAGAGGATACCAGAGAAACTCTTGCTGTGGAGATCAAAGACCTGAGAACTAGTCAGGATGAATTAAAAAATGCTATAACTGAGTTGCAAAATAAACTAGATACAGTGACAATGAGAATGAAAGAAGCAGAGGAGAGAATAGGTGAAATAGAAGATAAAATTATTGAAAATAATGAAGATGAAAGAAAGAGGGAAAGAAAATTACTAGACTTACAAGGAAAGAATTAGAAAATTAAGTGATTCCATGAAATGAAACAATTATCTGTATCATAGGAGTTCCAGTAGAAGAGCATAAAAAAAGGGCAGAAGGTTTATGTAAACAAATTATAGCTGAGAACTTCTGTAATCTGAGGAAGTAAATAGGCATCCAAGTCAAAGAGGCACAGAGAACACCCTTCAAAATCAACAGAAACAGGTCAACACCACAACATACCATAGTTAAACTGACTAACTACAAAGATAAAGAGAGAATTCTGAAAGTAGCTAGGGACAAAAGGTCCTTACCTACAAGGGTAGACACATGAGGTTAGTAGCAGACTTGTCCACTGAAACTTGGAAGATCAAAAGAGAGTGGTAGGAAATATTCAACATATTGAATAGGAAAAATATTCAGCCAAGAATCCTTTATCCAGCAAGGCTGTTATTCAGAATAGAAGGAGAGATAAAGCCTTCCTCATAAAAACAAAAACTAAAGGTGCTTGTGACCACTAAACCAGCCCTGCAAGAAATCCTAAAGGGGACTCTCTGAGTGGAAAGCAGTAAGACTACAAAGGACCAGAGGACACCACCACAAACATGAAATCCACAGATAACACAATGGCACTACATTCATATCTTTCAATAATCACTTTGAATGTAAATGGACTAAATGTCCCAGTCAAAAGACATAGGGCATCAGAATGGTCAAAAAAACAAGATCCATCTATATGTTGCCTATGAGAGACTCATTTTAGACCCGAGGACACCTGCAGATTGAAAATGAGGAGGTGGAGAACTATCTATCATGCTAATGGACATCAGAAGAAAGCAGGAGTAGCCATACTTATATCAGACAAACTAGATTTTAAAATAAAGACTGTAACAAGAGATGAAGAAGGGTATTATTTCATAATTAAGGGGTCTATTCATCAATAAGAGCTAACAATTGTATATATTTTTGTCCCCCCCGATGTGAAAGAACCCAAATATATAACTCAATTAATGACAATAAGCAAGCTTATTGATAATAATACTGTAATTCTAGAAGACTTTAGTACTCCACTTACAACAATGGACAGATCATCTAAGCAGAAAATCAAAAAGGAAACAATGGCTTTGAATGACACATTGGACCAGATGGACTTTACAGACATATTCAGAACATTTCATCCTAAAGCAGCAGAATACACATTCTTCTTGAGTGCACATGGAGCATTCTCCAAAATAGATCACATACTGGGTCACAAAACAGCTCTCAACAAGTACAAAAAGATTGAGATAATACCATGCATATTTTCAGATCACAACACTATGAAACTTGAAATCAACCACAAGAAAAAATTTGGAAAACCCCAAAATGATGGAGGTTTAAGAACATCCTACTAAAGAATGAATGGGTTAACAAGGAAATTAAAGAAGAAATTAAAAAAAAATACATGGAAGCAAATGAAAATGAAAACACAACAGTAAAATCCCTTTGGGATGTAGCATAGGCAGTCTTAAGAGGAAAACACATTCCAGTTCAGACCTATCTCAAGAAGCAAGAAAGGTCCCATATTCACAAGCTAACCTTACACCTAAGGGAACTAGAGAATCTGTAGCAAATCCCAAAGCCAGCAGAAGGAAAATAAAGATTAGAGCAGAAATAAATGATATGGAATAAAAAAACAGTAGAACAGATCAATGAAACTAAGAGCTGTTTTTTTAAAGAATAAACAAAATTGATAAACCCCTAGCCAGACTTCTCAAAAGAGAGAGGGAGAGAGAGAGAGAGAGAGAGAGAGAGAGAGACAAGACCCAAACAGATAAAATCATGAACTGAAGAGGAAAGATCACAACCAACACCACAGAAATGCAAACAATTATGAGAATACTATGAAAAATTATATGCCAACAAACTGGACAACCTGGAAGAAATGGACAAATTCCTAGACACTCATACACTGCCAAAACTCAAGCAGGAAGACAGAAAATTTGAACAGACCCATCAACCAACAAAGAAATTGAATCAGTTATCAAAAATCTCCCAACAAATAAGATTCCTGGGCCAGATGGCTTTCCAGGGTAAATTCTACCAGACATTTAAAGCAGAGTTAATATCTATTCTTCTCAAACTGTTCCAAAAAATAGAAATGGAAGGGAAGTTTCCAAAATCATTCGGTGAAGCCAACATTACCTTGATTCCAGAACCAAAGACCTCACTAAAAAGGGTAATTACAGACCAATATCCCTGATGAATCTGGACGCAAAAATTCTCAACAAGATACTATCAAATCGAATTCAACAGTACATTAAAAGAGTTATTCACCATGTCAAGTGGGATTCATTCCTGGGCACCAGAGCTGGTTCAATATTTTCAAGTCAATTAATGTAATACACCACATTAATACAAGAAAGGATAAGAATCATATGATCCTGTCAATAGATACAGAAAAAGCATGTGACAAAATATAGCATCCTTTCTTGATAAAAGCCCTCAAGAAAGTTGAGATAGAAGGAACATACCTTAACATCATAAAAGCCATATATGAAAGGCCCACAGCTAATATCATCCTCAATGGGAAAAACTGAGAGCTTTCTCCCACAGATCAGGAATATGACAGGGATGACCATTCTCACCACTATTGTTCATCATCACTGTTGGAAGTGCTCGCATTAGCAATAAAAACAAAACAAAACAAAACAAAACAAAAGGCATCCAGATCCACAAAGAGGAAGTCAAACACTCACTCTTCATAGATAACATGATACTCTAAGTGGAAAGCCCAGAAGACTCCACCAAAAAACTGCTGGGTTTTGATATGTTAATTTAGCAAAGTTTTGGGTATAAATTCAATATACAGAAATCAGCTGCATTTCTGTACACCAATAGTGAAGCAACAAAAAGAGAAACCAAGGAATCCATTCCATTTACAATTGAACCAAAAACCATAAGATACCTAGAAATAAACCTAACCGAAGAGGCAAAAGATCTGTACACTGATAACTATAGAAAGCTTATGAAACAAATTGAAGAAGACACAAAGAAATGGAAAAACATTCCATGCTCATGGATTGTAAAAACAAATATTGTTAAAATGTCGATATTACCTGGGGCACCTGGGTGGCTTAGTCAGTTAAACTTCTGACTTTGGCTCAGATCATGATCTCGAGACTGTGGGTTCAAGCCACATGTTGGGCTCTGTGCTGACACCTCAGAGCCTGGATCCCGCTTCAGATTTTGTGTTTCCATGTCTCTCTGCCCCTTCCCCACTCATGCGCTGGCTCTCTCTCTCTCTCTCTCTCGCAAAAATAAACACTAAAAAAATTTAACAAAATGTTGATACCATCCAAAGCAATTTACACATTCAATGCAATCCATGTCACATAACACCAGCATTCTTCACAGAGCTAGAACAAATAATACTAAAATTTGTATGGAACCAAAAGACCCTGAATAGCCAAAGTAATGTTAAAAAAGAAAATCAAAGCTGGAAGCATCACAATCCTGGACTTTTACCTTTATTACAAAGCTGTAATCATCAACACACAGACATATAGACCAATGGAATAGAATAGAGAACCCAGTAATTGACCCATAAATACATGGCCAACTAATCGTTCACAAAGCAGGAACGAGTATCCAATGTAAAAAAGATAGTCTCTTTAACAAACGGTGCTGGGAGAACTGGACAGAACCATGAAGAAGAATCAAACTGGACCATTTTCTTACACCATACACAAAAATAAACTCAAAATGGATGAAAGACCTAAATGTGAGACAGGAAATCATCAAAACCTACAGGAGAAAACAGGCAGCAACATCTTTGACCTCAGACACAGAAACGTCTCACTTGACATGACTCTGGAGGCCAGGGAAATAAAAGCAAAAATGAACTACTGGTACCTCATTAAGATAAAAAGTTCTGCACAGCACGGGAAACAATCAACAAAACTAAAAGTCAACTGATGAAATGGAAGAAGATATTTGCAAATGACATATCAGAACAAGGATAAGTATCCAAAAATCTATAAAGAATTTACAAAACTTAACACCAAAAAACAATCCAGTGAAGAAATGGGCAGAAGCCATGAATAGACAATTTTCCAAAGAAAATCTGTCTGTGAGATGGTAAACAGACACATAAAAATACTCAACATCACTCATCATCAGGGAAGTACAAATTGAAACCACAATGAGCTAACACCTAACACCTGTCAGAATGGCTATAATAAACAATTCAGGAAACAACGTATATTGGCAAAGATGTAGGGAAAGAAGAACCTTTTGCACTGTTGATGGGAATGCAAAGTGGTACAGCCACTCTGGAAAACAGTATGAAAGTTCCTCAAGAAACTAAAAATAGAACTACCTTAAGAACCAGCAATTGTACTACTTGGAATTTATACAAAGGATACAAAAATGCTTATTCAAGGGGCACATGTACCCCAGTGTTTTTAGTAGCACTAACAGCAATAGCCAAATTACAGAAAGAGTCCAAATATCCATCAACTGATGAATGTATAAAGAAGATGTGGAATATTACTTGGTGATGAAAAATAATGAAATCCTGTCATTTTCAATAACATGTATAGAACTGGAGGGCATTATGCTAAGTGAAATAAGTCAGTAAGAGAAAGACAGATATCACATGATTTCACTCATCTGTGGAGTTTGAGAAACTCCGTAGATGAACATAGGGGAAGGGAAGGAAAAATAACAAAAAAAACAGAGAGGGAGGCAAACCATAAGGGACTCTTGAATACAGAGAACAAACTGAGGGTTGCTAGAAGTGGAGATTTTTTCAGGGGTGGGGGGGTTGGGTTAAATGGGTGACAGGAATTAAGGACAGCACTTTTCAGTATGAGCACTGGGTGTCATATGTAAGTGATGAATCAGTAGGTTCTACTCCTGAAGCCAAACTATACTACATATTAACCAATTTGAATATATATATGTCTGTGTGTGTGTGTGAATATATATATGTCTGTGTGAATATATATATGTCTGTGTGCTTGTCAAATACAAGCATTTGAATATATATATATATATATATATATATATATATATACACATATATAAACACACAAGAAAAGTACATGCACACACAGTAAAATATAAATAAATAAATAGATAAATAAATAAATAAATAAATAAATAAATAAATAAATAAAACAAGAAAAAATATAGACTCTGACTCCAAAGGCTAACTGTCATTGGTTCATTCAAAGCTTCAGAGACAAGCAAAAACAAAAACAAAAACAAAAACAAAACCCTACATATCTCTTTGGACAAGGATTTCTCCAATAACATCTAAGAGGCCACTAAAGCTCTTTATTCTTAGGGTTCCAGGCTGTCTTGATTGGCTTCATTTCTTAGAAGTCTCTAGTGTCTAAAAGCCCTCGCTCATTGTATTTAACACTTAAGGATAAGTTGAGAAAACAATGTAGTTTTTAATTTTTTTCTAAAACTAACTTTTCTTTTTATTCACAAGAGGAAAAAACTCCACAATCTAATAAAAATCTTAGCCTTAAGTTATTACTTTCTTGTAGCTGGGAAGTATATGTTTGGCATATGGTATATTTTATTCTAGTTTCTGCCTAAAGGTATTCCAACAAGAATGTAATTTTTAAATCTTAAGAAGAAAAAAGTAAAACATATTTCTGAGAACTTTGCAATAATTTATTGCTCATTTAAAATCTAGTCTGTTTATATGTTATAAATGTCTTTTTACAGAAAATTTTCTAGCTATAGAAATTCTCTCTCTTTTTAAAATTTTTTAATGTTAATTATTTTTGAGAGAGAGAGAGAGACAGAGCATGAGTGGGAAGGGCAGAGAGAGAGGGAGATACCGAATCCAAAGCAGGCTCCAGGCTCTGTGCTGTCAGCACAGAGCTCGAACCCACAAACCATGAGACCATGACCTGAGCTGAAGTCAGATGCTTAACCAGCTGAGCCACGCAGGCACCCCAAATTCCATCTCTGTTAATACCTTATTTTACATTTTTATGGTACCTTTTTTCCCCAAAGAAAATGTGTCCATAATCATATTACCATTCTCCTTTCATTATAGTTTACATCTCTTTTTCTCTCTAAAAGGCATCGCTGTCATCTCTGAAGTGTTAAATTGCACATGGAGAAAAATCATATTTATTTGTCTTATTATACATCCATCACAGACAATGCTTCAGGTGTAATAAATATTGCCAACCATTCTTGTACTTTTATTTTCATGTTCGGTGCTGTTATTATGGTAACATGTTTGTGCTTAACAAAGAAGTGGCAGTGAGGACAGGGTTTAATGTTAAATCATTAAAGTAACTTCTTGGTAGAGAAAATGGAAACCAAGAAATAATTATACCAAAAAATATGTAGACAATAATATTGGAAGAGGACAACCCTATCACCAACTTAAAACTTACCTATTAAATGTAGAAGAAACAGCGACAAAGTAGGTAAGTTAGATAGTCCTCTCAGAAAAGAATAGTAGCTAATAGCTAAGAAATGTCAAAAGCATTAGCAGAAATAGCTATGAGAGGCAAGAAGAACTAGAACTATGATTTTGGCAAAGAAACTAGAATGGTGAAGACTGATATTAGAAACTAATAACTGTGCTGACAGCTCAGAGCCTGGAGCCTGCTTCAGATTCTGTGTCTCCCTCTCTCACTGCCCCTCCTCCACTCAAACTTTGCCTCCATCTCTCCCAAAAAAATGAATAAATATTTTTAAAAATTTTAATTTAAAATGTATTACCATTAAAAGGAGGGTTTTTCCCCCATTTATTCACTGTTATTCACTCTAGCTATATTTATAGAGAACCTAACCTTCATCAGACAGCATGTTTGGCCCAGTGACTCACAACATACATTCCCTGAAATTAATGATAATATTAGCAAAATAGCAGCAATGTGAGTACTTAATATCTGCCAAACACTGCAAAATAAACTATGTATATTTTTGCTTTTAGAACATTTGCGTGAAGAAGGTTGTATTATTTTTTTATTTTACAGATGAAAACCTGAACTCAGAGTAGATAATTCAGAGGGGGAACATGGACAACTTTGCAGAAGATTACAATGAGAGGATGAGTGGAAGCAGTGGAACAAATATGTAAGTCATCCTAGAGAGACTGAGAAATGCTGTTTGGATTTTCTAAGCCAAATTGTTAAGAAAAAGAAGATATAGTATACAGGAGGTATGAAGAAGAAAATTGGAGTATTAGCATCAGCTACAGGTGAAAAGTCCCAGGTTCAAGAACAATCATGGTATGGGGAAGAATCCAAGTAGCTGAGAATATCCAGAATATGAAATATGAGTTTTTTTCGTGACAAGCAATGAACAGAGGCAATGTTACAAGTGACTTTGTATGCCAGATTAAAGAATTTGGATTTTTACTCCATGACATTGAAAAAGGTTCGTAATTGCAATCTAAACACTATTCTGTACACTATATGGAGACCTGATTAGAAGGGAACTGGAGACCAAGACATCATTTAGGAGGTTTTTGCAGTCGTCTAGAGGTAAAGGAGGCCTGGAATAAAATAGAGGTGGTAGAAGCAGAAAGAAGTTAAAATATTGGCCAAAGATTAAAGAACAATGATTGAGAAGGTTTGGTTTCTGATGATAGAGATAAAGAGAAAGGTGTCACCATACACTGACAAACAATACAGGGGGTAGAGTAAGTTTGGAGCAGGATAAATGAGTTTGTTTGAGTGTGACATATCACTCGGTAGAGTGTAGACTCCATTGGGTAATTGAACATACCAAGCTGGAGCTCAACTGAAAGTTCTATGTTGGAGGTAGACTTACGAATAATCGATATAGTTGGGGCACCTGGGTGGCTCAGTTGGTTAAGCCTCCAACTTTTGATTTTGGCCCAGATCATGATCTCCTGGTTCTTGAGTTCGAGCCTAACATCAGGCTCCACGTTGACAGGGCAGAGACTGCTTCTCTCTCTCTCTCTCTCTCTCTCTCTCTCTCTCTCTCTCTCTCAATAAATTAATTAATTTAAAAAAAGAGTAATTGGTATAGAGAATCTCATTGGAGCTACTAAACTGATGAGATGAGATCCTCCAAGAGGTTAAAAGGATAAAAATAGAAGTTTAAAGAAATGAAGTGTATCAGAAGCCCACAAGGCTAGAGATTAGAAGAAAAAAAATACTAAAAGTATTTTTTCATAAAACACAGGTGCAGAATATTTCAAGTATATTTAAGAATGTCACTGACAGTTAAAATAACTTCCCAAACTTATGTATATATACTTATCAACTGTTTGTAAAGAGGATGCCAGGGAAAAATATATCTTCCTGGGTCATCAACTGATCAAACAGTCAGAAGAAAGAATATTGTGTTACATATAAAAATGCAATCAAAACCAAATGTTCAAAAGAAAGTTTTGTTCTTACAACAGGATTTTTTAGCCTGTATCTGAAAAAACAACCTGATACTTTCGTTAGGTAGAAAAGTTTATATATACTTAGATACTTGGATTCACTCCACAGAACCAACTTATGTATCACAATCATTAAGGAAGGACTCCTGTGGTCCTAAAAGTTATGGTCCTTATCTGACAATACTTGCCAAACTTTTCTATCCCAGTCTGTCATGAATCTGAGTTCAGGAGTGGGTGTAAGCTGAGGAGGTTTGCGCTGTGACAGTAGAAAGAAAAGGTAAATGGCAGCAGGATGTAAGGAATGAAAGACTAAAAGAAGCTTTTTGCTTTTAATCTCAAGTAAAAAGAGATTGATACAGTATAATTTTAAATACAGAGAAAATAAATATTTTGCCTAACAATCTCAATATTTTTAGGAAAATAGGAGAAGAGGTCATCTTAGAGAATGAGAAAGACAGATTAGCTTTAAGGGGATTTGGGGGGAAAATCCCTATTTCATAAAAATTGTAGTTAGCTCTGCACAAATGGTTCGCAAAATATTTTAGCAGGTTTAATTGCCAGTCAGAATTTTGTCATATTCTAAGTTCTAAATGTAAAATTGACTACACAGGGGCTTCATTTCAAAACATAGCTCAAAACAGTAATTGATCAGAATATCATCTTTTGGTCACATCTGAATTATCACTTGAATTATTTGATAACACATTTTTATCATTTATAATTATAAGTACAGAGTTAACGCAATTCCATCTGATACTTTTACTACAGGATATATACATAGTTCATTGACCTTAATTTCTTCAAAGCTATTAATATACTTTATAGCGACATAAGAAAAGACACATCTGAAATGCATTAAAAAGTTTCCTTTTAGTTATTGCTGTCAGCTACATTTTATTATAGCAATTGGTAAGACAAGGAAGAACCTTTTATCCTTTAAAAGCCTAGTTTATATTTTATAGCATTGTTTACTAAATGCTTAATGTCTATTCTAGCCATAACACAGATGTCCTTTGAAACACCAGCTGTTTTAAAACTTTATGTACCTGTTTGTTAACTGGCAGACAAATTACCAACATTTTTATTCAGAAAAAAAAAAAAGGTGGGGGTGGCTGCTATATCTCAACTTGGATGACAGGGATAGTTGAGCTTTCTTTGTGAAATACATTACAACAATAATGTCATGGGGCTTGCATGTTGTTCATTCGGCTGGTGAATTTTTATCAATGTCCACCCCAAATTATAAATTCAGACAAAACTAATATCCACAAAGGAATGGTTATCCATTCACATATAGAGAGGGAAAAAATCTAAGTTAACTGATTTTTTACATTTACTTTTTAAAAATTGTTTATTTATTTTGAGAGAGAGAGAGAGAGAGAGAGCAGGCACATGAGCAGGGGAGGGACAGAGGGAGAGAGACAGATAATCCCAAGCAGGCTCCCATGACAAGGGATCATGACCCGAGCAGAAATCAAGAGTTGGCCGCTTAAACAACACAGCCACTTAGGCACCCCTTACATTTATTTTTTATTCACCAACCTCTTCTCCTTCTATAAGTCATATGTATCATTATAATTTCCTTTTTTCTCATTTAAGAAATTATCCAAAATAAGTTCTCTGTTATCATTTAGGGCAACTTATGACTTTTCTCAATTTTGTGTATCTTTGCTTTATTATTTTTGTTAAAATGTTCATTCAATTTACTTAGAAGGATATTTACACCAATGCCCTAACTTTTGTTTTATTGACCACATCACTGGTTGAATGTATTTTCTAAAGATTTGAAATCTAAATTACTAGTTTTTTTTACTTGATTTTTATTTTTTTTCTTTACATGATTTTTAAAATAAATTATTACCTTGTGCATTAGATCATAAATCAGCATACATTCTCTTCATTCTTTCACCCATTCATTTGTTTATTCATTCATTTATTCATAAATCCCTGTTATGTGAAAGACCCTGTGCTAAGTTTAAGGTCAAAGAAGACACAGTCTCAATCTTTATAGTGTGTACTTCATGTAGTCAGTTTTATCAACTGTGGATGATATGATAAAATTGAGTTTGCAGACTTATAGAGCAGAAACTCAGTGATTGAACTCTTGCTCACGTGTGTGGCAAAATCTGAAAAAAAATCTCTTTGATACTGGTATTTAATTACCACCTCATGTGATATAGATAAGTGTCTTAAGGAATAATAAATAGGAAATTCTTTGTTAATAAAACACAGTAAATCATAAATATTACAATATGAAAGAGAGTTCACATTGAATTTGAGGGCTAGAAATGTCCTTAAGAGCCCTAGGTGTTTATCCAGAAAAGAGAAAAAAACCCAAGTGGTTATTTTTTAGTGGATCCAAGATCTCAACAGCAACATTCTTTCCTTTTTTATAGTGTAAGACCATTCAAATCTTCTCTCTTACAGTGCCTACAAACAGTAACTCTAAATTCAAATAACTATCACCCAAACTCAGTGCAGGTGTTCTCTATCTACAGATTTTAAGCCATTACAATAGAACTTTAATTTGGTTTTTATCTCACACTAGTAAAATAAAAACACCCTCTCAAAGGTCTCCATTGATTAGCTAGTCCAAAGCAAATGGTATTTCCTAACTCTTATCCATTAAACCTCTCTTTATTACTTTTATTTTCATAAGATTTCTCCTTCCTCTAACTCACAGATAGATTTCTGCGTTATTTTAAATTACATTGATCAATCAGATTGTGTGCTTTTGTCTTCTCTTCTGCCTATTTCCTGAAAGTACACATTCCTCAAGCACTTAACTTCAAATTGCTTCTCTTAGTACTCCTTCTCTTGGCAATGTTATCCTTAAGACTGCAGATACCATGTTGGTGACTCACATGTCACCACCAGGTAATAATTTACCTCTCCAACGTCCAAAAACCAGTCTCAACTATCAGTATAATGCTGGGCAATTTCCTCTGAGAGGTTCTATGGAATGTTAATATCCAACAAAAAGTAGTGAATATAGTTGTGATCTAGGAGCCAGAAGTTTAAAATCCTTTCATTAGCTGAGGGAACTTGGGCAAATCACCTATCGTCTTAACCTTTATTTACTCATTAATGAGTGAAAATAGAGAAAACAAAAACAAAAACAAAAACAAAAAAACTCCCATTAGCCCAGGCTCAGTAGAAGAGATGAAATTGCTTGGGAAAAGAATATACATCACTATTTAAATATTTTTCCAAGGGCAACTGGGTGACTCAGTCAGTGAAACGACGAACTTCAGCGCAGGTCATGATCTCGTGGTCCATGAGTTCAAGCCCCACATCAGGCTGTGTGCTGACAGCTCAGAGTCTGGAGCCTGCTTTGGATTTTGTGTCTCCCTTTCTCTCTTCCCCTCCCCCATTCATGCTCTTTCTCTGTCTCTCAAAAATGAATAAATGTTTAAAAAAATTTGAAGTATTTTTCCAAAATAAATCCTATTATACTCTTCCCTACTTCTCATCTTAAAAAATAAAAACATTCTTTTCCTTTGCCTGTCACACATAATTACCTATGAAATCCTTCCAATTTATCTCCATATTACCAACTTTCTCTTTTTCTGATATATCCCTCATCTATGCCACACTCTCATTTTCTTTGATATAATCAGTCAACTCTTAAATTATCTCTCAGCCTCTAGATCTCTTCACTCTCTTTCAAAGGCCAACTACAAAGTTAATGTTTGAAGCACATGTACCTCATGTTGCCCTTCCATCCAAAAATGTTCAATAGTTGTCCATTGTCAAGTAAATTAAGTATCTGTATTCTGCATGGTGTTTAAGACTCACCACAAGAATGTTCCTATTCGTACTCTCCATGCTTATTTCTCTCTATTTGACATCAAAGTTTCTATCATCAAATCTAGCCTAGGGGATTTTATCTTCTGGCTCTTTTTTTGTGCTTTGTACCTTGGCTTCCACAATTCATTGTATCCAACCAAATCTATACCAACTGTAGTTGTAAGTACTCCATTAATCTTTTCTTCATGTCTCCAGGTAGAAATCATGCTATCAAAGAGTAGCCATTGAGGCACTGGAACATTCTGTAATGTAATATGGAGTAAATGAGCTATTATCACCCCATTTTATAGATGAGAATACTGACTGTTAATAAAATTATGTAATTTGCTCGCTCAACTAGAACCTAAAAGTCAAGATTTTATTCAGCTGTGTCAGTCTTCAAATCGGATATCTTTTTCTCTATAGCAATTGTTTTCAAACTGTTTAATAGATATGAAAATATCATAAGGAAGTTTAGAATACACAAAAGGAATAAGAACAGAAATATGCCAGTTGTAAGCCTCACTACCCTGGATCCAAAGAGAAGCTCTTCTCATAAAGGAGAGAAGGAGGGCTAAAGAAGACAATATATTTTGGGAAAATATTTTTGAAAAACATCTCAACCTCTTTTGTATGACCTACTATGTATTTTGCATATATTTACCTTATGGCTCTTGATATTTTAAAATTCTCTTTTATACAAATTGCTACCCATTCTTCTCTTTATTATATTAGAAGCTAATTGAAGCTAATTGAAAGTAATTAATATTGTCTTACTCATTTTTGTGTTTTTTATAATACTGGCAACTCAAATATTTGTTAAATCAAAAAAAGTGAATCTACCTTTATATGTTACCATATAATATTACACAAAGAGATTATACAAACTCAAATAACATTACCACCCCTTGTTCTTCACATGTAGTCCTATAGGTTACTTTTTCACATCCACTTACAGAAGTTAATCATAAAATGTTATTTTGCTTCTGAAAATATATTACAAAACTCAAACTTTTACATGAAGTTAATGAAATGAAATTTAACTCTGAGAACTACACAGTATTTCTAGGAAATACAGTCATTGGATTATAACATGGTAGCTAGATATTAACTTTTCAAAATGGACTGTGAACTCTTTGCTGAAGTGGAATCAGAAATTCCTACCATCACTTAAAAGGGATGATCTGTATCATGGGTCATTTGGACCTCTATATATGACAATATGGATATTTATTGAACTTCTTTCAGATGCTCCAAAGAGAACAAGTAAGTTTTCACTTTCTTATGAGAGACTAAGAGAAAAATTACCAGGTGTACTCACAACTGCAAAGAAAAGACCACCCCCCCCCACCCCGCTGTTCCCGGAACCAGACAGGGCATGCCTGGTTGTGGTCTGACCTAAAGGCAGGAACCAATCAAGTTCTGCTGAGTGGTTTGAAAAAAAGGCGGGAACCAATCAAGTTCTGCTGAGTGTTCAAATTTAAATGTCAACCACTAACAGCTCTGTAACCTCGAAAAATCCCTAACTTGTTTGTGTCTGTCTATAAAAGAAGCTGTAAGATCCTCGCTCAGGACCTCTTAGCGTCACCGGTAACAAGTGCGCGGAGGTCCGGGTTTGAACCAGCAATAAACGACCCTTGCTGCTTGGCTTTGACTCTGGACTTTGGTGGTTTGTTCTTGGGGGTCTTTCGAATTTGGGCATATCATTTGGGGGCTCATCCAGGATCCCCCCCAAACCCACCAGACCCCAAGTCAATGGGTCGCCCCTGAGACCGATCGGTAAGTGAGCCGGCTCTGTCTGTTTCTGTTTGTCTGTTCGTCTCTGGCTCTCCCGTGCGGGATCTGTATCGGTGACTGACACAGCCCTGGCGGACGCGCTATAGGGCAGTCAGTCGGGTCCAGTAGGAGACGTCCACTGGCACCCGTCTGGGGCACCTTTTTGGGCCCATCGGAATTCTTCTGTTCGGGTGGTGGACACCCGAAACGTGCTAGCGATCTAAGTGTTGTGTTCTCTATTCTATAACCTTTAAGTGTTAAACTCCTTCTCTTTCACAGGTGACCTGGCCTGGCCCAGCCAGAAATCCTCATAACTTTACTGTTTCTCCTTTTAATCCTTTCGTCCACCTCCAGGATACAGATGGGCCAATCTCAAAGCACTCCTCTTTCTCTCCTCATTGCTAACTTCAGGGATGTTAGAACCAGAGGACAGAATTTGAGTTTAGACATCCAGCGGGGAAAATTAATAACCCTCTGCCACTCTGAATGGCCAACCTTCGGCGTTGGATGGCCAACCGAAGGAACTTTCTGCCTCCCTATAATTGCTAAGGTGAAATCAAAGATTTTTCTACCGGGTCGCGAGGGACACCCGGATCAGATTCCCTACATTCTTGTATGGCGGAATTTAGTGGAAAATCCACCCCCTTGGTTGGCCCCCTTCCTATCCTCGGGAATGTGTAAGGTCCTTGCCATGCGGCCTGCAGATTCCCCAAAATCAAGGACGCCAGCTGCACCCTTGTATCCCATATTGCCCGATAGTCAGGACCTACTATCCCTAGACCCTCCACCCTATCATCCCCCTCCCCTCGCACCCCAGGCCCTGCCCGCAGCAGCCGCCCCACCAGTCACCCCGCTAGTTGCCCCCCTAGGGGAACCGGGAGGACGGGAAGTGGCAGCTGCGCCGGAACCAGGGGGACGGGAGGCAGCAGCCACGCCAAGCCCCACTGAAAATGAAACCAACCGCGAGGGGCCAGCTGGCCGAACCCGCGGGCGCACCCAGCGTGAGCCAAACTCTCGCCTCCCTGACTCCACTGTGGCCCTACCCCTGCGGGAAATAGGACCCCCCGATGAAACAGGCAACCCCCGACTCCAGTATTGGCCCTTTTCCACCAGTGACCTTTACAACTGGAAAACGCAGAATGCTCGATTCTCTGATAACCCTAAAGACCTAATAGCTCTTTTAGACAGTGTCATGTTCACCCACCAGCCCACCTGGGATGACTGTCAGCAGCTCCTCCGCATCCTGTTCACTACAGAGGAGCGAGAGAGGATCCAATTAGAAGCAAGAAAGCTGGTTCCCGGAGACGACGGTCGGCCGACATCTAACCCTGACCTCATTAATGTGGCTTTCCCCCTAACCAGACCTCCACAGGACGAATGGGACTACAACATGGCAGAAGGTAGGGGAAGGCTACTCATTTATCGCCAAACTCTGATGGCGGGTCTCCGGGCTGCAGCTCGCAAGCCCATCAATTTGGCTAAGGTATATTCGGTCATACAGGGAAAGGCAGAAAGTCCAGCTGCTTACTTAGAGAGATTAATGGAAGCCTTTAGGCAGTTTACCCCCATGGATCCAGAAGTCCCTGGGAACCAGGCCGCTGTCATTATGTCCTTTGTAAATCAAGCAGCTCCTGACATTAAGAAAAAACTCCAAAGGCTAGAAGATTTAGAAGGTAAACAGATCCAGGATCTACTCCGTATAGCACAACGGGTCTACAACAACAGGGATGCCCCAGAAGTGAGACAGATCAAGGCCACAGAGAAAATGACTAAAGTCCTGGCCGCTATAGTCCAGAAAGAACAGCCACCTCCAGAAGGCACTCAAACAACACGCCCTCCCAGGCGGCACTTAGATAAAGATCAATGCGCCTATTGTAAAGAAAAAGGCCATTGGATACGAGAATGCCCCAAGAAGAAACAACCCCGCCCCAGCCAAGGGCAATGGCAGCCTAAAATAGCCCCCATACTGTTTACCCAAGATACGGAATAGGGAGGACAGGGTTCGGATCCCCTCCCTGAACCTAGGGTAACATTGCAAGTGGAGGGGACCCCAGTCCAGTTCCTAGTTGATACCGGGCACAGCACTCAGTTCTGGTCAAGCCCCATAGAAAAGTAACTGAAAAATCATCCTGGGTACAAGGGGCCACCGGAATAAAGAAGTACCCCTGGACAACTCAGAGGACTGTGGACTTAGGAACTGGGAAGGTAACCCACTCCTTCCTGGTCATTCCCAACAGCCCCTGCCCCCTGTTGGGGAGGGATTTGCTTACAAAGTGGGGGTCCAAATTCATTTCCAACCAGGGGGACCCACAGTGACTGACTTCCACAACCAACCCATATCTGTACTCACTGTGAAACTAGAAGATGAATATAGACTCCATCAGGAACCCACTCCTCTGGATCAGGGCATCGAGCCCTGGCTTCAATGCTTCCCAGATGGGTGGGCAGAAACGGGTGGTATGGGGCTAGCAAAACATCGCCCAGCCCTATTTATAGAGGTCAAGCCCGGGACGGACCCCGTCCGTGTGCGCCAATACCCCATGCCAGCGGAAGCCAAAAATGGCATCACACTGCATATCTGCCGCCTCCTTGACTTCGGGGTCCTACGCACCTGCCACTGAGCATGGAATACCCCCTGCTGCCCGTGTGCAAACCCAACAGTGGGGAATACAGACCAGTGCAGGACCTGAGAGAAGTCAGTAAGTGGGTGATGGACATACATCCAACCGTTCCTAACCCCTATACTCTCTTGAGCGCCCTCAGCCCAGAAAAACAATGGTATACTGTTCTGGATATAAAAGATGCTTTTTTCAGCCTACCACTAGCGGCTAAAAGTCAAGAGCTATTTGCATTCGAGTGGACAGATCCAGACAGGGGCATAAATGGCCAGCTCACTTGGACCAGACTGCCACAAGGATTCAAAAACTCTCCGACCCTGTTCGACGAGGCTCTACACGAAGATTTAAGTGAGTACAGACAACAACACCCTAATATAACTCTCCTACAGTACGTTGATGATCTCTTAATAGCTGCCGAGATGCCCGAAGCCTGCATCCAGGGAACCGAAGGTCTCCTGCGAACTCTGGGAACCTTAGGCTACCGCGCCTCAGCAAAGAAGGCTCAGATCTGCAAGTCAGAGGTAACTTACCTGGGTTACTTACTGAGAGGGGGGCAACACTGGCTAACGGATACCCGGAAGGAGACTGTCCTTCGTATTCCCAGACCGCAGATACCACGACAGGTGAGGGAATTCCTAGGATTGGCTGGGTTCTGCAGACTATGGATACCAGGGTTTGCTGAATTAGCAAAACCGGTATACCAGGCAACAAAAGATCAACAGCCCTTTAGTTGGACGGAAGAAGCCGAACAGGCCTTCCAACAAATTAAAACTGCTCTGCTATCAGCCCCAGCCCTGGGACTCCCCGATGTCTCCAAACCCTTCCACCTATATGTAGATGAAAACCAAGGCATAGCTAAGGCGGTGCTAACCCAGCATTTGGGCCCTTGGCGCAGGCCAGTAGCCTATCTGTCTAAAAAGCTAGATCCAGTGGCTGCCCGATGGCCACCCTCTCTCCGGATGATTCCAGCCACTGCCCTAATGGTAAAGGACACTGATAAGCTGACCATGGGCCAAGAGCTACAAGTCACCACCCCGCATGCCATCAAAGGCATCCTCAAGCAGCCGCCTTACCAATGGCTGAGCAATGCCCGACTCACTCATTACCAGGGACTGCTGTTGAACCCCCTCAGGGTCATCTTCACCCCCCCAACGGCCCTGAACCCAGCATCACTGCTGCCAGACCCAGACACGGGAACTCCACTTCATGACTGCGCCGACATACTGGCTCAAGTTTATGGGGTCCGGGAGGACTTGCAGGACCAACCATTATCGGATGCGGACGCCATCTGGTTCACCGATGGAAGCAGCTTCGTTCACCAGGGACAAAGGTATGCGGGGGCAGCCGTAACTTCAGAAACCAAGGTGGTTTGGGCAGAAGCCCTACCCCCCGGAACCTTGGCCCAGAAGGCTGAACTAATAGCCTTAACCCAGGCCCTAAAATTAGGAAGAGACTGCAAGCTAACCGTGTACACTGATAGCCGATATGCCTTCGCCACCTCTCATGTACATGGGCGATATACAGAGAACGGGGGCTCCTCACAGCTGAAGGGAAAGACATCAAAAATAAAGAAGAGATTCTAGCCCTGCTAGCAGCCTTATGGGAACCCAAAAAGCTAGCCATTGTGCATTGCCCAGGACACCAGAAGACAACCGACCCAGTTTCCCAGGGCAACAATTTGGCCGATCAGACTGCAAAAAAACACAGCTCGGCCCCCAGAGCAATTACTGACCCTACAGCTGCCAGACCCCGGATCCTGGGAATTGCCCCCAGCCCTGAGTATTCAGAAAGCGACATTCAATGGATGAGTAAACTTCCTATGACCCGAATCAACGATGGCTGGTGGAGAGACTCCAAAAGCAGCATTATACTCCCAGATAAACTAGGATGGCAAGTTCTAGAGCGGATCCATCGCAACACCCACTTAGGTTCCCGGCGAATGTTGGACTTACTGAGACAGACTGGACTAAAAATCAGAAATGTCTCTGATAAGGTCGATTAAGTAGTCACTAAATGTACAGTGTGCCAACTCAACAATGCGAGTAGCAATCCTCAGACAACAGGGGTAAGACAAAGAGGGAGCAGACCGGGGACCTATTGGGAAGTAGATTTCACTGAGGTAAAACCAGGAAAATATGGATATGAGTATTTGCTAGTTTTTGTAGATACCTTTTCAGGATGGACTGAAGCCTTTCCAACCAAGAATGAAACGGCGCAGATTGTAGCCGAAAAGATCCTAGAAGAAATCCTGCCCAGGTATGGTTTTCCAGTAATGATAGGGTCAGACAACGGACCTGCATTCGTCTCTAAGGTAAGTCAGGGACTGGCTTCCATACTTGGGGCTGATTGGAAATTACATTGTGCATACCGACCCCAAAGCTCAGGACAGGTAGAGAGAATGAACAGAACATTAAAAGAGACCCTAACCAAATTGACCATGGAGACTGGCGCTAATTGGGTGGTCCTTCTCCCCTACACCCTATGTTCAGGGTGCGTAATTCCCCATACAAACTGGGACTCACACCCTATGAAATAATACATGGTAGACCACACCCCATCATCCCTAACCTAAAAGATAACCTTGTCAAAGCTGAGAACGATAATAGTCTTGAATTCTTGTTCTCCCTACAAGCCTTGCAGAGGGTCCATGAAGATGTATGGCCCAAATTAAAGGATCTCTATGAGACTGGACCTCTGCCTATTCCACATCAATTCCAGCCAGGGGATTGGGTCCTCGTCAAACGTCATCGGCAGGGAACTCTGGAGCCCAGGTGGAAAGGACCCTTCCAGGTCATCCTGACAACGCCTACTGCCATCAAAGTAGATGGAATCGCCACCTGGATCCATTTCGCCCACGCCAAACCAGTGGACCTGCTCTCAGACCTCATCGGACCTTCAAAGACAACCTGGACTGTTGATCGGACTAAGGACAATCCTTTAAAATTGACCCTACGCCGCCAACGGACTGAGCCGTAACTATGGTACTTGCCCTCCTCTTGATTGTTCTGCAAATTCTGTCTGTAAATCCAAACCCCCACACCCCCTATAATTTGACATGGGAAATTACTAACTTAGAGACTCATGAAATCTACAACAAAACCCTAGGAACTGCCCCATTAAATACCTGGTGGCCAGATTTATATTTTAATTTAGAAAAAGTCCATTAGAAGAAATGGAAGGAGGTAAATGGAGGCAACTGCAAAGGAGGGTATCAATAAGTAGAAATGGATTTTATGCATGTCCGGGATTTAGGACAGGGGCGATGAGGTGCACATGTGGAGGGTTTGAAACCCTCTATTGCGCAGCCTGGAGTTGCGTCACCTCCAATGATGGGGAATGGAAGTGGGAAGTAAACCCCAATTTATTGAAATGTCCTATGTCCAACCATGTACCCACACCAGGTACGAGGAAAACTGTAACCTCATTCATGTAAGATTTACAGAGGAAGGAAAAAAGGACAGGCGATGGGTCTCAGGACTCACTTGGGGACTCTACTTATATCAATATCCCCTCTTTGGGACTGCCATTCAAATAAAATTAAAAGTCTCCCCTCTTGTACAATCAGTGCGGCCAAATCAGGTATTGACAAAAAAAAAAAAACAAAAAACAAAAAACAGATAAGCTTATCCCCAGGCAGATCTCCACTAGTCCCTCCAGCAGGACCCCCCATCCTTACCCCAGGAGTAAAAGCACAAGCTGTCCAAGAAAATCAGAACCCAGAAGGCATAGACTCCCTATGGAAATTGCTAACAGCAGTGTATGAGGCCTTAAACCGATCGGACCCTGAGGCAACAAGGGCCTGCTGGCTATGTTATGATATAAAACCCCCCTTCTATGAAGCCATAGGTCTAGCTGCACCTTTTTCACAGTCAGAGGAAGAGTCGCCAGCAGCTTGCAAGTGGAATCGAAAGGGCCCCGCCTCACGCTGCAAGCGGTCACTGGCAATGGGACTTGTATAGGGAAGGTCCCCTCTAGCCATATCCAGCTCTGTGCCCCGACTAATTACTCTATAGATGAATCTAAATGGATAATTCCAGCTCCTGACAGTTGGTGGATTTGTTCTGAGACAGGGCTCACCCCATGTGTTAGCAGAAATGTTTTTAATTCATCAACCGAATATTGTATCATGGTATTAGTATTTCCAAAGGTTATTTACCACCGAGAAAATGTTGTATATGATCTGTGGACAGAAGGGACAAAAGCAAGAGAGTCAATAAGAACAAAACGGGAACCCTTTACGGCCATAACCTTGGCCACCTTATTTGGCCTCGGTACCATAGGGGCAGGAACAGGGATCTCATCACTAGCCATCCAGCACTGAGGGTTCAATAGCCTAAGGGCAGCCATTGGTGAAGATATAGCAGACTTGAGGACTCAGTCTCGCACCTCGAAAAATCTCTTACCTCCCTTTCTGAAGTGGTCCTACAGAACCGAAGGGGGCTAGATCTAGTCTTCCTCCAACAGGGAGGTTTATGTGCAGCCTTAAGAGAAGAATGTTGTTTTTATGCTGACCACACCAGAGTAGTCCGAGAGTCCATGGCTAAAGTTAGAGAAGGCCTGGCCAAATGGAAGCGTGAACGAGAACAACAACAAGGCTGGTTTGAGTCTTGGTTCAATCAGTCCCCATGGCTAGCCACCCTGCTTTCTGCTCTAGCTGGGCCCCTTATACTCCTCCTTCTCCTCCTCACCTTCGGGCCTTATATTATTAATAAACTAGTTGCCTTTATCAAAGACCGAGTTAACACGATCCAACTGATGGTCCTTAGGACCCAATACCAACCTATCATTACCGAAACATTTGAGTCAGGCACATAAGATCCAAGATTGGCTCTTAAGGCACCAAAGAAAGGGGGGAACGAGAGACTAAGAGAAAAATTACCAGGTGTACTCACAACTGCAAAGAAAAGACCCCCCCCCCCCCCCGCCGTTCCCGGAACCAGCCAGGGCGTGCCCAGTTGTGGTCTGACCTAAAGGCAGGAACCAATCAAGTTCTGCTGAGTGGTTTGAAAAAAAGGCGGGAACCAATCAAATTCTGCTGAGTGTTCAAATTTAAATGTCAACCAATAACAGCTCTGTAGCCGCGAAAAATCCCTAACTTGTTTGTGCCTGTCTATAAAAGAAGCTGTAAGATCCTCGCTCGGGACCTCTTAGCGTCACCGGTAACGAATGCGCGGAGGTCCGGGTTCGAACCTGCAATAAACGACCCTTGCTGCTTGGCTTTGACTCTGGACTCCGGTGATTTGTTCTTGGGGGTCTTTCGAATTTGGGCATATCAAGAGTTTTTGCTAGCATCTAATAAAGCCAACTTTTGTTTTTATTGTTGCAGTTATTTACTGAACATGGGCAATTGTGGAGTTAGTACATTAATGTCAAGGCAATATATAATTGTTCCCAATTACTAATAACGCCCTAATTTGTGCAGATCTCAGGCCTAAGATAACTTCAATTTTTACTTGAAGATGTGATATGTTAATGATCTATAAAGTATCTTGGAAGAAGTACAGTCTTCCTTTATTTCAATTACTCTTCACTATGAAAATTATAATGTATAACACAGCTTTAAAGTTTTAAATTAATGATGCTCTAAGTCAGGACAGGTAAAAAATAATAAAGTTCAGAATATGAATATGCATTGAGGTGATAAAATCAGAGACATGGTCTGTCCTGTGTTAAGCAAAAAGTAGGTCAGAACTTAAGTCATAAGGTTTAGACCTGTTAAGAGGGCCACCCTAACATGATAGGGTCAATTAGAAAATGAAAAGGGGGCAAAGGCTGCAGCTCATTGAAGCTATTTGGGAAAAAAAAAAATCCTAAGATGAATAGTGTTCCATTTACATATTCATGTGATTTAGTTTATCAAATTACATAAATATTACGTTGGCAAACTGCAGTAGAGTTTTGGGTTGGTGAGAAAAATCCGGGCAGATTTAGAGTGAAATAGAAGCATGGACAACAGGGGAGCACAATATGAGGTATGCCTGTGAATTTACCTCTTGGGGTAACCCCAAGATTTAGTGGTAACTGAAAGGAAGTAAAGGACTAAGGCAATCCTCGGATTCTTCGCAATCATTCTCAATACAGATTCATGTCATAGTACAAATTTGAGATTGAAGCTGAAAATAAGGGAGAGTTGGTAGTTTTAAATCCTAGCTGTTTCTAGATGGACAGTGTCATTTTTAAGTGGGAGATAGACCTTTAGTAGAACTCTGGAAGATAGGTTTGTATTTCTTTTTTTTTTTAAAGTTTATTTATTTTTGAGAGAGACAGTGTGAGTGGGGGGAGGGGCAGAGAGAGAGGGAGACACAGAATCCAAAGCAGGCTCCAGGCTCTGAGCTGTCAGCACAAAGCCCAATGCGGGGCTGAACTCACCAACTGTAAGATCATGACCTGAGCCGAAGTGGGACGCTTAACTGACTGAGCCACCCAGGTGCCTCGGTTTACATTTCTTTCAGATGTAAAGCAGAGATGCAAGTCCTTCTCCCAAAGGTATTAAAAAATAGATAAAAACATATCTAGGACACTGTCTTTTTACGTTATGAGTTAAGTTATTCTATGGTGACAGTCCATTAGAAAATTGGCCACAGGACGAATATTGTCTCTGATAGGATAGTGTGTACATACCTAGATCTGTTAACTATGTTTAAACATATGCTTGGATTTGAAAGAGAAAAACAAAATTCTCAATATGTTGCCAATTTTGATTTAAATGTATATAGCATGTTGGGATTTTTAAATTTTGCTTTTTTTTTTCTTTTATACTATACTATTTACTATAGCCTGGTTTTAATTGCAAACACACCAGGAAAAAGGGAGTGAGATAAAGATAGAGGAAAAAGTTAACATTCTGCAGGTAAAGTTTTCCATCTTGAAGTGTAGTTTCAGTTGTGAGGAATCTGAAGAGAAGCCTCTATATGAACATTTCCATCAATGTCACTAAAAACTACCACAACAAAATACAACAAAATGTTTGTATTATGTTTTCAGTCCACACTTTTTTATGCATACTGTCTATAAAAGCCAAACTGATATGAAAACTGAATGCTTATTTAGGATCCAGGAATATGACTAAGGTCTAAAGTTATTTAAAAATGAACCATCTAGGCTATATTTATTAAATAACCATTTGCAGTTCAGGAAATGAGGACTCTTATACTCTCTAGGGCTGTGTGTGTGTGTGTGTGTGTGTGTATGTATGTGTGTGTGTGTGTATACATATTTATAATGAAAACAAAATGACTATTATGCATATTTGTACAAGTATCAGCTCTAGTTGAAGTTGTAGAACCTGGTCATCATTTATTTTCCTGACAAAAATAAGGTTATAGTGATGAAAAAGAAAAAATAACTGTATATTGCAAACAAGTTTATGCTTTTTGTGCCAATACTCATGCTATCTAATGGCCAAGTTTTCCAGACACTGATATGTTGTCAAGAAGTCTCTACATTTTCAGTTGTTACAAAAAAGTTCCAGAGAGAGAAAGACAGGGCAAGGGAGAGGGGTGGGAGAAAGAGAGAATGTATCACTCAGATCTATTAAGACTAATATGATGTGTTCAAATAAGAAGTGTTTACATTTAAGAAGTATATCATTTAATTGAAGCCACATCTTGACCTAAATGAAATCTCTTTTTGGTACAAGAAAAGATGCTTTCAACAGCTATTTTTGTAAATAGAAGAAGTGATGAGATAATGTTTAAAAAAAGAATATTACAGACCTCCTGAGCCTTGGCTACACTCATGAATTCATACCTTCGTCTAAGCTTAGGCAGATGAATGAGATATGATAGGAAGAAATACACTGCCTGGTAGGGCAACATAATTAAATGATATTGATGACTTTCAAAGAGGAATTGAAGTGGATGGTTATAAGGAAGTTTTCAGGGTACACATACCAATTTCCTCAAAGCCAAAATCAATGTAACATATAGAAGATTTTTTTCTGTGACAGTAAATATTGCTAAATATTTTGTGACCAATGAAATTATTTTATTTTATTTTTTTTTTTAGAAAATAAAAGACTATTTTGAGATATCACATAATTAGCAAACGATGTCTAGATCTATTTGGTCAAATCATAGGAATCTGGTAACTTTTCTAGATTGTGTTATGTTATTGTAAAAATTTTCTCTTTATAAGTTACTCCAAACTAAAGACTAAGTTCTATTTCAGGCTAAGTCTGCAAAACAATTTCCCTTGAACTTGTTCAGAGTAGTATGAATCCATACTAACTTGATCGGACAGAAAAGTGCCTGTAGGACAGCTGAAAGCGATCAGCACTAATTCTTGATATGCAGTGGTTAGAATATAATTACTGTGCCATTTCTCTTGGATTGACTTTCTTCTTCTAAAAAAAAATGTATCCATGTTTTTTCTACCTAAGTATCCTTTTTCTAAGTTTGTCTCTTCATAGAGATGGTGAAAGTTTTTCAATAAATCCTTTTGTTACATTTAAATTTGTTTTAAATCCCTAATTGAGTCCCCAGTAATTTCTGTTTTCTTTACCAAAAAGAAAAAAGAGCAATTTTCAGGAACTGTACTATTTTATCTTGATTATATAGCAAAGACATATTAATCATCATTAAATATGAATAAAACATAATGATTCCCCTAAGTGTTATTATCATAAAATGCCAGAGACTGAATTCCGAAGGTTAAGATTTTGGAAATTATATTCAGGGACAATAAAGGGGTAAATTGAAGTTTTCCACCTCTCCCCATATTTGGAAGTGCAGGCTGATGAGAAATATAATTTGGCAGAATGTGATTAATGAACTTGTACAAGCTTTTATCCTTAAAGGAAAGAAGTGGGAGTTATAACAGGCGGCACATTCCTGTCCTATCATTTCATTATATTTTCTCCCCCTCCCACCAGAAATTTTTCTTTGTGTGCTATTAACCTCTAACTCAAAATAATTTTGCAGGGAAATGAGAAAATATGTAGCATAATTTTCTCTTACTCATGTATTATCTAAAAACCATTGAAATGATATTGGTACACAGAATTCTAACAGTTGATCTCACATAAGATGCTTAGTAGTAATTCAACATAAAATATAAAAGTATATATAGATAAATGTTAGCACACATACATAGGTAATAGTTTCATAGAATGTTTTATTTATTATTTCCTTCTGTTTATTTCTTCTACCTGAACATGACACAAATTATCACCTATTATAAAGTGATAGAGCTGATTAAGAAGTAATGTCTACCTAAAAGGAGACAGAAAGAGTTTTCCAGACAAAAACTAAAGGTGTTTGTGACCACTAAATCAATCCTACAAGAAATCTTTCAGTCTTTGTAATTACATGGACAATCCGAAAGACACCATCAAAAACTTCTAGAACTGATACAAGAATTTAGCACAATGTAAACTCAATGTACAGAAATTGGTTGCATTTCTATATACCAATAATGAAGCAACAAAAAGAGAAATCAAGGAATCCATCCCATTTACTATCTGATAAAGGATTAATATCCAAAATCCATAAAGAACTTACCAAGCTTAACACTCAAACAACAAATAATCCAGTGAAGAAATGGGCAAAAGACATGAATAGACACTTTTCTGAAGAAGCCATCCAGATGGATAACAGACACATGAAAAGATGCTCAGCATCACTCATCATCAAGGAAATACAAATCAGAACCACAATGAAACATCACCTCACACCTATCAGAAGAGCTAAAATTAACAACTCAGGAAACAACAAATGTTGGTGAGGATGCAGAGAAAGGGTGATACTTTTGCACTGTTGGTGGGAATGCAAACTGGTACAGCCACTCTGGAAAATAGAATGGAGGTTCCTCAAGAAACTAAAAACAGAACTATCCTACTATCCAGCAATTGCACTGGTAGGTATTTACCCATACAAAAATGCTGATTCAATGGGGCACATGCACCCTAATAGTTATAGCAGCACTATCAACAATACCCAAATTATGGAAAGAGCCCAAATGTCCACCTACTGATGAATGGATAAAGAAGAGGTAGAATATATATACAATAGAATATTACTCAGTGATCAAAAAGAATGAAATCTTGCCATTTGCAACAGCATGGATGGACCTAGAGTGTATTATGCTAAGCGAAATCAGTTAGAGAAAGACAAATATAAGACTTCACTCATATTTAGAATTTAAGAAACAAAACAGATGAACTTAGGGGAAGGGAAGGAAAAATAAGAAAAAATAGAGAGGGAAACAAATCATAAGAGACTCTTAAACGCAGAGAACAACTGAGGGTTGCTGGAGGGGAAGTAGGTGGGCAGATGGGCTAAATAGATGATGGGCATTAAGGAGGGTACTTTTTTGGAATGAACACTGGGTTTTATGTGTAAATAATGAATCACTGGATTCTATTCCTGAAACCAACACTACACTGTTTGTTAACTAACTTGAATTTAAACTTATAAATTATAAAAATCTAAAAAAAAAAAGTAGTAATGTCTACCTATAGAGTAACATGCATTTGGTACATGTTGGAAATTTCAAGATTCTTATAAAATGATTTTTTTTTCATTTTGATAATGAAATTATTAACTTTTCCTAAAGATTATAATTCATTGTGAGTGACCATAGGTACAACAAGCTGCAGCAGCATGACTATGAATGAGAAGTAAAGTAGAACACATTGAAAAAAAATAATATTTCTTTAAGTTTTGATATAGTTGGCAGGCATATAATAAAAAGCGTTTTCTTTTAGAGTAGCTATAATTTTGTCTTTCTGTTTTCTACTAAATATTTTTCATAATGTGTTTTTTTTTCCAGAAACACATCCATTACATACAGGTTTTCAGATCTGTATGCCTAGAGTTACAGAATACATTTTCTTTTGATTATTTTAATTCATTCCTTATTTTCTTGATTAATTTTGTATATTAATTATTTCTTTTTCTTTAAAAGATTAGTGATTCAAAAAGTTTATGATTTCTTTACTGACATCAATTGTAGTCTGCTTTCCAGTTAATTTCTGCTTTTACCTTTATTTCCTTTACTCTGGTTTCTTTATATTTAAATTTATATACATATATATATATATATATATATTTAAGATTTGTATCTTCTTTTCTCTTTCTTTCTTTCTTTCCTTCTTTCTTTCTATTTGCCGACAAAATTATTTAGTGCTTTGAATTTTCCTATAAATAAGGTTCAGACAGAGCTCATATATTATATAAATCTGTTTTTGGGGGGGTAGTTTAAATTGAAGTTTATTTTTCTGTTTGGCTCATGTATTTATTTGCAAATATTTATATTGCCACTTAAAATTATTTTTTCTCTTGTCATTATATTCTAGGATTATTGAATTAATGCCAGAGGAAAACATGTGTAACAATTCTTTTACATTCTTTTACTGATTGCTGTTTTCTTGGATACCCAAGAGATGATTTATTTAAAAAAAATATTCTTATCCATATTTTAGGAAAAAATATGTATTCCTTATTTGTAGGGCATCATTTTACATATGTCTATCCGATCAACTCTATTTTTGTTATTACTATTCAGCTTATTTGTATTCTTAATATTATTTGAGCTGTCAACGATTGCAATTCCTTATATGTTTTTATAATATGTAATATTATATAACGGTTTCAAGGTAATTATCTTTGTAATTTATACTATCACCAGTATAAATGAGTATCTTTATTTCATTTATTGCTGTTTACCTGAATTCAAATTAAGAGCTTGGAAAGATTAAATAGAGCGGAGGTTAATGAGATATTTCTCAGGTAGTCTTAGAAGGAAAAGCAAGGTTCACCAAGTCTCAAGCAATTTTTATCAAGACAATAAACAAGGAACAAAGGCATTACTTACAGTATTACCTAAATGTAAAATATAATTTAAGTAAATTTAAATATAACCTGAATACAAATTATAAAAATGTAAAACTTAAAAGTATTATAAATGAAATCCAATTAGGAATTTGTTTCAAAATCCTTTTGTGATTATAAAAAAAATAAGTTTCTGGATAGCTTTTTTTAAAAAAAGCTTTTATGTTGTGTGAAAAAAGCATCTGCTTATGTAATTAAATTGTTGCATTGTCAACTACTTCATGTGATGAAAATGCCAAAGCAGACCAAAATTCATACAAGCCACATAAACAGAGTTTTAGCAAAATATTATTTAAAACTTCCATTTAAAAAAAATATAGTTAGCAGCCCATAAAGGTAAAGGGTGCATAGACTCCAAAAATACAGTTACCTTCTCAAGTAGAAAAAAAAAAAGTAAGAAAACTAATTAGTCAACTAACTAACTAATTTGCCAAAGCCTTCAAAACAAACTTTTATCCCTTAAATTTCTGAGATAACTGAGGATCAAGTTCTAGAAAAACAAATGTTTTCTATCATTCATGTGCACAGGCAATGAATGTCAACTGCAGTGAAAGTCCATTGTGGATACACCATTGTGCTTTGGTATTTGGTTCTAATACTGAGAAGAATACAAACAATATAATACCAAGGCTGCATTTCCTAAGCTGTTAGAGTTCAAGCTCTTTAGTCTTCAATATATAATAAATACTATTACGTGTTTATTTCCAATGAGAATTGTTACTGCCAAGTACCCTGTATTGCATGGTAGAAGAGAATATTTGGGGAAAAGAAAAAATATTTTAATTAAAATGCATTGATGCACTGAGAAGATACTAGCTAATTTAACATTTATACATGATACTCCATATAATTGAAAACTGGTGAAAAAAAAGATCAAAATTAAAAGCATTTTCAAGGCATAATCCTCAAATTTGTGAGAAGATAACCTTATTAATCAAATTACATAAAATTCATCTGGGTCAATTTAGAACCAAATTGTCCTTGAACTAGAAAAAAAAACATTAAAAGGAACCTCTTTGCCTTTTAATTATTATGGATCAAGATTGCAAATTAGAATTTAGCCCTTTAAATCCTCTTGGGTGACTAAGGATTTTCACTATTCTCTGAAACTGTAATTCTAGTTTGCATAGATTACACATTCCCTTCTACCTCATCCAAGCATTAGATCAAGCGTCATATAAGGCTGGTAATTTTCATTTGAAAATCACATTTAGGCACATGGGACGTAATGATGAGAGTCTCAATTTTATGTTTCAAAATTACATAATATAGTAGAATGGTTCTACAATGATTTTTTTTATAGCTTGCAATCAGATACATATGATGCCCCGAAATTCTGTGTAAATAGAGATTTATGGTTGCATAACTGCTAAAAATCACACTTTGTTTCATGCTACTCATATGAAGGAGAAAAGGAACTATACGTCTTTCATTCTCGGTCTGCAAACTAAGGTTTACCTTGACAAGGAAAGATACTAGTAAGACCTGTTGCTTTAGAAAGACACCATCAAAGGAATTTCTAAAGCAGAATGGTCCTGAAAACAGCTTCCACCTGCCTCATGATTTCAATGAAGGTAGCCCCCAGGCCAGGATCACTTGAACCTCAAGTGAATCTTCCCTTGTTACATCTGGCAGCTTATTCCTAGTGTGAGAAAATAATTCAAGATAACACTTGCCTTGGGGTTTCCAAAATATCATACTATCCTCATTCATTGCTATCTAGCATGGGAAGAAATCAAACATTTAACAGATTAAACGCTGCTCCACAAGTTCATCAGGTTAAGTGGAGTTTATGTGTTTGTGGGGAAGGGATTGCCCATGTAATGGGATGAGGTATGTACTTCTAAATTCAGACCCGCTCCCCTGATTCCTGCCACTATGCTGACAATTCTGTCATCAGAGATACAAACTTTTGTGTCAATGCACTGAGATTTGTGAGGCATCTCCTTAGGGGACGCATTTTAACAGAGCAATATCCTACATTAGTTCCTTATAATATGTTAGTTTACCAAATAGTATCATAAAATTTTATAAAAGTTGGGTATTGGAATAATTCTTGGGATATTACATGATTTGGTACTGAACCAAACATTAAGTAGTGAACCAAACATTAACCATAAGTTATTTTTTTTAATTTTTTTAACGTTTATTTATTTTTGAGACAGAGAGAGACAGAGCATGAACAGGGGAGAGGCAGAGAGAGAGGGAGACACAGAATCTGAAACAGGCTCCAGGCTCTGAGCTGTCAGCACAGAGCTCGACGCGGGGCTCGAACCCACGGACTGTGAGATCATGACCTGAGCCGAAGTCGGACGCTTAACCGACCAAGCCACCCAGGCGCCCCAACCATAAGTTATTAAAAGCAAAGCTAGTAGAAACTACTTGTGACTGCCTTCAAAGTCCTGTTTTTATGAATGTAGCAGGTGGTGTCCTACCTGCGCTATTGGAAGAAGGGGTGACAATACACGGAGCAAGAAATGATTCCTGGTGTTTGCGGGAGTTAGCAAGAGGGAGAAAGAAGAATGTTCTTGGAAGAGGAAAGCATTTGACTCAGACAGAAGAGTGGCTTTTGACAGAAACTCAAAGTCCTTCTGTATGTCAAGATGCAGGAAATGTGGTATCGCTTGGTCAGTAGAGGCACAAAATGCTCATTTGGGAGTTACAACTTGCACCAACCCAGGGGTGATGGGAGACATTGATGAGTTTTGCTTAGATTTACATTTTATGGAGATGTTTCTAGATGCTACGTGGAGAAGGAAAGAGAAGAGATAATATTGGAATCAGGAAAAAATATTAAGGGGCTATTGTAGAAATAGCCAACAGCAGGGATAATTTTTCCTCTCATTATTTTGCTAAGAATTAGACTAGGTCCAATTTTATGAATAGGACAAAGTCAGCTTAAAGACTTAACTCCAGGCAAATGTTAGATAAAGATTTAATCCTTGATGAACCACAACATTCATCTTGCATCCTATGTTCTGTGTATACTAGCATGTGGCATAATGTTATGGTTTGCTTTCCTAACTGTAAGCTGAAGCACTGCCTGGCACCACAATGACCTCACAAGAGCACAGTGGAATATTTTAAATTTTTGAGGGAAACAACAACATTTGCCAAATACCACATGAACTACTATACAGTAATAGTTCAGGGTTTCAACGTTAGATAGCACCAAAGTCTTTCCCAGGATTCCATTACTTTGTATATCTGGAGCTTGGGTGTTTGCTGTGATCAAAAGCAAGTACCAAGGATATCAATGTGCAACTCCTATGCCACTTTTCCTGGAATCCTCTTTATTTTGACATTTTAAAAAAAAGATATAAAGAAGTTCTTTGGTTTCTTCATTTTTGGTTTTGTTCTGTTTGTTTTTGCAAGATCATTCTCCTCCATCAACCCACCATCCACAAACTACTATCTTCCTTTCTTAGTGGTACATTTATAAGATAATTTGGGTACTCCTTATCATTCTTGATACAGCAAAGGATCCATGATTTGCATCTGGCTAATAGACTTATTTTATTTGAGTGCATGGGCTCAAAATAAATATGAAAGTATATTTAACCATATAAATTGCAGTTCATAATATTATGGGTTTCCTTTTAAAATAAGAAATTTGGCAACACTGGACCCATAGTTTTCCCACATGACAATAGTTTGCAGGAAACTCTTAGGGCTACTTCCTGCACAATAGTGTTTTCTCCCCACTCTGGCACAGTTCTCACTAATTTACCTAAACAATTCCAGCTGTCACTTGAGTTTGTCCCTAATTTAATGTGACAAAGAATTTTAAGCTGGGATTTGTTACTTAGGATATGAAGCTTTAGTGTGTTTATGTCATGTATATGTAAGTGAGGCAGACAGTGGAGGTGTTTCTATAGCTACTGATATTAGGACTATTAACAGATTATGTTTTTATGAAATTATTATTCCACATATAACAGGTAGTATTATAAACACTTTACATTTATTATCTCATTACATTCATAGCAATATTGTAATCACGTTCTATGAGATAAGTGTTCTTTGTTTTTAATTACAGATAGATCAAGAATTGTGAATGTTCTCAGATTTTACCTTGCTTGCAAAGTAACAAGTTAACCTGCCACCGTTTCATACATGCTGGTAGGAGATAGGAGACTCCAGGGTTAGTGACAAAGTCATTTATTACCATAGAGCAACTAGCAGGAGTTTCAGTTTGCTTTGGTCCCCCTTGCATTTTAAGTTCCACAGGAGCAACAGTGGATTAGTGGGTCCTGCACACGGTAGTTTTTCATCAGCTGAGAAACCCCTGAGGTTAGAGATATCCAATGTTTTAAAATGGACTGCAAGAAAAACCTGCCCCACATTTGCCATTTGTCCTGGAGGGAGACATTATCATCATTAAACTGGATAGTAAATTTGCCCTCTGCCAAGAAGGGAGATCACAGCTCTATCTTCCAACACTGTTCACTAAACAGATATTCTTAAGGTAAATAAGGATTATCTTTTCACAATGGTCTGAGATAGAGGAGAGATCAATAAAGAATAATATATTGTTTTAAACCTTTTGTTTTCAAACAGCATTTCAAGTTTTTCACACTAAATAATTGTGTTATTATAAATTAAATGAGAAATAATACTTAGAAAGGTAGGTAATAGATCCAGGTGAGAACAAGGTATTGATAAAATGTAATAGAAACCTAAACTCTGGGAAATAAGAAAAACTTTAAAACGCAATTTTAAATGTCCCATTTATGTACAGAGAACAAACTGAGGGTTGATGGAGGTGGAGGTGGGGGTTAAATGGGTGATGGGCATTAAGGAGGGCATTTGTTGGGATGAGCACTGAGTGTTGTATGTAAGTGATGAATCACTGGGTTCTACTCCTGAAGCCAAGACTACACTGTATGTTAACTAACTTGAGAGTAAAAAAAAATGTCTTATTTCTGAACCGACTTTGAACCATCAATTTCTAAAGTTTTCTGTTCCAGGGAGCTTAAAAAAATCATGGATTCTATGAGTCAACCTTAGGCCTATGTATCAGAATATCTAGCTGTAGTATTAAAGACAATTAAGAAAATTTAATTTTAGAAAGTTCCCTTGGAGAATCTGATGCGCAGACTTGAAGAGAACCTGGAGATCATGTAGCTCTGAAGAATGATCTCCAAGTGGGTGAGTGTGACCTATCACAATTGGACATGAGTCAGGGTAAAGTACGCATCACCTCTAAGAGGCACAATGGAATCATGATTGCACCTAAGAAAGCATAAAATTAATAAAACTTTCTACTCAGTGAAAGTAATGTTTTGACAAATAACTCACTGTCAAAATTACATTAATGAAAATGGAGCTCAAAGAATAAGAAACTTACATGTTAATTCAGAGCTATAATAGAGTAATATCGATTCTTATGGACCAACGGACTTGTTTATTCAAAAGGTGTAAACTGTGAGAAGGTGTAAGCAGCTCACCAGGCAGATCTAGGCTTGATGAAATGTATGCCATATGCTCATACATCTCCTTACTCTGCATCCATGCTCATATGATTAATTAATTAATCAATTAATAATTAATATCCCAGGTACTTTGACATTAAGAAGGAAGTACCCTGGATTGAAAGAGGAATCCACATCCCATCATTTTAGATACTTTCTTAAAATCTTGGTGGCCATGCTGCCATTCACTCATATATGTTCCCAACTCACTGATAAATCTTCCAATTTTCTTGACCAATTTTTCTCTCATATTCACAATTTTCTTCTCCAACCTAAATCCTATGATAACCCTGGGAAACTCCAATACCTGAAGGAAAGAGACATACATAGATGTATAACTGCATATACCAGTGGCTTCTAAATTCGTAGTTCCACACTTGGGTATCCTACTATTAAACATTAAATTCCTGTCTAACCATTATTTGATCATTTAAAAACCTTTCTCATTCTGACATCAAAGCAACTGGGTGAACTATTCATATATGGCCACTCTCTGGATTACCGAGAAATTTTCCATTGCCGAATTTTTAATTCTAACATTCTTTTATCTGGAAAAAAAAATGTGGTTTTTAGATCTTATACTCCTTTCCTCTCACTCTCTGCTTCTCTTATTAAATATATCTGTATTTGTATTGTCCATTAATCTCCTTTCAGATTAAAGAAGATCACTCCTTACAACACTTGATCTTTTCCCTCCATTATCTTTGCCTAATCACAATGCCATCTCTTCTTCAGTCAAAGGATCCATTTAAAATGTAGGCTATTCAGAAATCTGAAAATAAATTGAAAACTGCAAATCTGCACTGCTACAAACTCAGCTGAAGATTGTTCAATATATACCTCCCCTGCATGATCTCAAGGTTGAGGTTCACCAATTCTAAAAAACAATGACCAGTCTGAGCTACAAATCTGTTCATTCAACTGTCTACTCAATTTTAAATCTCTAGTTGAAGATATCAAATGCACAACAAGCTCAATATGTTCAAAGTAAACTCATAATTCTATTTCTATCACCAATGTCTCCTATCTCTGAGTGAGTGGCACTACTATCCGTTGAGTTTGGTAAGCCAGACACTTGCGATACATTCTTTTTCATTAATCTACATAATTATACAATCAGGAAAGCTGTGAGTTTTACATGCTAACCTTGATTATTCCATCTTTCTATCAGTACTATTAACACCCTGGTCTAAACCATATCAACTCTCACCAGAATTATTTCCATAGCTCTCTAACTTTCCTTTTGCTGTCCCCTGCTGCCCATCTCATACATTTGTTCCTATACAGCCAGAAGTCTATTTTTAAGTGTAAATCTGATGATAGTATTATTTTTCTTAAAACCAGTTAGAGAGTTAGAGATTTCTTTTTTCTTCCTGCCTTCCTTCCTCCTTCCTTCCTCCCTCCCTCCCTCCCTCACCTCCCCTTCCTCCTCCCCTCCCCTCCCTCCCTCCTTTTCTTCCTTTTTCTGTCTTCCTTTCTTTTTTCTTCAATTATTTTTATGACATTAGCTGAAATTCTTAAAATAAGTTTAAGGTTCTGCAGGCTCTAATCCAAGTAACTACTACATGTTTACATACCATTTATGACACAATCTACATTGTTTTGGATTTTTGAATGGTCAACCTTCTTTTCACTTCAGGATCTTTGCACTTGTTATTTCCTGTTCCTGAAATGCTTTTGCCTACTCCTTAACTTCACGTCCTGCACACCCTTCATATTTAGCAAATATTACCTTATAAAGGTCCCCTATGATGACCTCTTAGAACAAATTAGAAGAGTCTGTACATATTTTACATAGCATTTATCTCCTCTACTCCCCATGAAGACACTGGATTTATCTATTTTGTTCTTTATCCCCAGAGTTTGCCATAGAGCCTGATGTAATTAATCATGGAATAAAGAAATCTTCCCTAGAAATTTTGATGTGTTCCTACTCGCCCTCCTTTCTTATTAGCCCAGTAACTATTTCAGAACTTCACCATATTCTTAAAGATCCCTTCCATAATTTTCCATCCATCTTTGAAAATTATTTGTCCTGTTTTACAGAAAAAAACCACAGGTTATCAGACAAAAAACTGTTAACTTCCCATTTTCCTAAACACATTCCACCCCTTGTTGGAAAACTAGTATCTGTCCATTACTATTATTATTGTCTCTCCTCAGTCCTCTCCTTAGTCCATGTGTTCAAGGCTAATGATTGCATTAAAAATATAAAAACATATATAACAATTTTAATATATTTTGTATTTAATGTAATTTAGTTAAAGATTATATATATATATATATATATATATATATGATACCATCTTGAACACTTTTGAGCTTTATTCTATCAGCTTATCTCCTTTTTTCCCCAGCTTATTTCTTTTTTAAGCAATATTTTCAACTGCTCTTTCTTTACCCTCTCTCTCTTACAGCATTTGAAAAAGGCTAAGTATATACCATCCTTCAAAAATGTTACATTCTACCTGCTTGTATCTCTCCTTTTCTTCTCACAGAACATTGTTTTTTGAGAGAGGGTGAGAGAGGATGCAAGTGAGTGAGTGGCAGAGACTGAGAGAGAGAGAGAGAGAGAGAGAGAGAGAGAATCCCACAAGGGGCAAAGAGGGAGGGGGGAGAGAGAGGAGAGGAGAGAGGAGAGAGGAGAGGAGAGGAGAGGAGAGGAGAGGAGAGGAGAGGAGAGGAGAGGAGAGGAGGCTCACCTGTAGCAGGGCTTGTGCTTTTACCCCAAGTGGGGCTCAAATATACCTGATGTGGAACTCAAACTCACAAACCATGAGATCATGACCTGAGTTGAAGTCAGATGGGTGGTTAATGACTGAGCTACTCAGGGGATCCTCACAGAACATCCTTGAGATAATAGATTTCATTGACTTTCTCTACATTTTACCTTCCATTCACTTTCAAGTGCTGCAGTCTGACTTTATCTGGTGATTTCATTAAAACAGCTTTTTATTTCTAAATTCATCGAACACTCTTAGTATAAAATTTAAATAAATATATACCTTTCACATGTTATTACCTTTAGCCTCTCTGAGCCATTTGGCACTATGGAGCTCCCTGCCTAAGAATGTCCCACTCTAGACTCAAATGACTCCTCTTTCTCGTTGCTTGATCCAACCACGCTGCTTACACCCTTGCACCATAACATTCCTCAGCATGACACTTAGATACTTTTTTTTTAATTTCAGAGTATGAACTTTAGCATGGTCCTCTTCTTAATTCAAAATTCTACTAAAATTATCTATCTCTTCTATGGTATACCTTTTATTTATAGAAATGTTAGCCAACAATCTGTACCTGTATCCTATGTTACATATCCTATGTCTGAATTATTCGTTAACTATATTTAGTTGGCTGTAGCAAAGATATTTAAAATTCCATATGTTTAAAATGCAGCCTATTTGGGGTGCTTGAGTGGCTCAGTCGGGTGAGCGTCCAACTTTGGCTCAGGTCATGATCTCACAGTTTGTGGGTTCGAGCCCTGTGTCAGGCTCTGTGCTGACAGCTCAGAGCCTGGAGCCTGCTTTGGGCTCTGTGTCTCCCTCTCTCTCTGCCCCTCCCCCACTCATGCTCTATCTTTGTCTCTCAAAAATGAATAAACATTATTTTTTTTTAAATGGAACATATCATGTATTTTTCCTGTAAAACTCCTATCTCTTATATTCTTTATTCTGATGAAATTCATCAAATACCCTGCAAGTCAAGTAAAATCCTGGAAATCATTTTGGTATTTCTTACTCTTTCAACTAAAATGTCTTACCTGATCACTTACAAAACCTGTCAGTTTTATTTTCTCAAATTTCTTGAAACTATTTCCTCTTCTCCATGCCTTTGACTACTGTTCTTCTCCAAGACTTCATCATTAATTACCTAGATTTCTTCAATAGCTTCCCATCACTCTGTCTTCCTCAATCTTTCATTCATTACACCACTTCAGGGTGATCTTTCAAAAACCTAATCAAAACTTTCATCATTTCACTTAAATTGTTTTTCATCTTCCTGAATATACTCTGAACTTTTAAGTGTGACCTGCTACATTTCTTATAATTTGCTCTGCCTATGCATAGAATAACTATTTTTTTGATCAATACATAGATGAATGTATGAACATTTGCCTATCACTCTTGCTTCTCTTTTGTGTTTAATTCCAGCCAAACTGAATGTGTAAATACTCTTTATACACTATTGCTTTGCACATACTGCTCTTCCCTTCCCTGCTTCTTCCAGTTCTTCGTTGTGCTTGAAAAAAAAATATCTTGTGGATAAAAACAGCATTGAAGGAACTGGAGAAGTCTTATTTCTCAGGGTCCCAGAGAAGATAAAATTGCACCTGCCAGAAATACCATAAAAGTGTCAAAATTTAGAAAATTAGCTCTAGAAATAATAAAACATAAGTTGTAATTCTATTTGTTTTATCACAGTATGAAAAGAGGAGTTTTTCAAAACAGAAATGAAAAATGTACATGCCACATCCAAGAGCCATGCATCTATGCTTCTCTATCCCCATTTCTGGAGTATTTTAATTTTGCCAACACTGTCTGTATCTGGAAGGATCCTTCTATTAAGAAACCTCCCCTTAATATTCTCTTAATCCTGCTCTCCTTTCTAAGTTATATGGTCTATCTCAATGAAAGGTGACCTCCCAGAAAAATGAGAGCATTCTGTGCATATTTTACATAGCATCTCTCTCCTCTACACACTATGAAGGCATTGACTGCATTTATTGTGTTCTTTATCTCCACAGTTTGCCATTGTGCCTGATAGAAGTAAATAATTATTCATTCACGGGATAAAGAAATCTTCCCTAGAAATTTTGATGTGTTCCTACTCACCCTCCTTTTTCATTAGCGCAGTAACTATGTATGCTGCTTATCATACTGAAAATAAAGGTTCAAATGCATATTTACATAATGAACTCATGATAAATGATATATTTGTTTCTTCTAAGAGCCTGATATCTCTGGATTCATTGATATATTAAATTTCCTAATTACCAAAATGAAGACCATGAAATTTGGTGACTATTTTAAACTTCTGTCCTTATTAGGACCCTGCTCCAAAGTCAACTTGTTCTCCTAGATGATGTATTCATCTTATCTGCTAAAGGCAAGGACTCCCTAAAAAGCATGTGAAAAAAACAAACTTAAGATGAATCGTTTAAGGAATGTGAAAACTTCACCTTCCCTCCATTTTACATTATTCCATCATAACCGCACAACTACACAAATGACTTCTGATACTATTCAAATGGTGGTGGGTAAAAAGTCAATCTACTGTATTTTTTAAAAAGCCCATTTTTTAAAAAAGCAATTATTATTTTTAATTGGGATTTGTTTTATAATGTTGATATTTTTAATTTTCCAACAAAAAAATCAGTTTTAGAAAAGGTTTGAAAAAAATAGAACCGCGATGAGAAACATATATTTGTAGTATTTTATACTTTCCAAGCAGCTCCCAAATTCATAATTATAACCCCTAGTTTATAGATTATGGATAAATAATCAAGGAGATATTGTTAAAGTTGATTCTAATTAAAAAATTAAGTACAGTTATGCAAATAATAAAATGAGTTTTCACTGAGAGTTCATTTTGGAAACTTAAATAAATTCGTTACTCAAGTAATTATGTTGCTTTATCTTCTTTGTGTCTCCTAGATCAAATTCTCAAAGTGATTGCCTTTAGTTTTTGAACACCTAAACTTTGAGGTATAATTTAAACAAAATACTTTCATAGTAAAGCCAAACTGCACAGAAAAAAGAAAGTGACAGCCTTGACCTTGGATAGATCCTAGAGAAGTCATTTATGGAAGGAAGACAAAGCAATTATAAGCTCTACAGTGACCAATGTATCACTTAGCACTTCTGATAATAAGATAAGTCATGCATGGCTAGGACAGGGTAGGACAGGAGTTTTCAGAGGTATTAAAATTAGAAATTCTTATCTTGTTTTAAGATTCATTTAATGATTTGCTAAAACTAGATGTTTAGAAAAAGCCAGTAAAATAACTAATCTCAATAACTGTTCTTCAGATTTAAATAATGAGCTTCCCATCAGCCTGGGGTGGGGATGTATAGAAAATAATGTATAAAATATATTTGCTAAATTTTATGAAGAAGAATTACAAAGTTTCCCAGAATATTTCAGAAGAAAAAGTTTTAACCAGATTGAGTCCTTTATCTACATATTCTTAAAAGAATATCAGAAAAACACCTGCACATTTATAGGTATTTCAACAAAAATATTTAGTTTACATATTGTTTTTCTTGATTTGGCTTTTTAAATTAGCCGTTGTTAATTTAACTGTTTGGAAAGAAACAAAGAAAGTCTACAAATTAGCTGTTTGGGGAAAACACACAGTGAAGTAAATAGAATTATGTACTTTTGAAATTTTAGTTCTAATTTTGAAACTAGCTATGTGATCATCAGTAAAATGAGGTGGAAATTTTGACCTTGAAAAGCCCTTCCAGATTTAATAATCAATGATTTTAGTGGCATCATTTGAAAACATATAAATTCTTAAGCTTTAAGAGTTTAAAAAATTTATATGTTTACATATTAAGATATTTTAATGGAATAAAGTCACATAATACTTTATTACATAAAAATCTTCCACCTCCTAAATCATGAAATTTGAACGAGGTTTATATTAGAAATTGTCAACCAATGTCTCTGTCTATAGGAAAATAAAACCTATCATGGGTTACTGCTGGGAAATGCAATTCAAAAGATTGTGGTTTTAGGCTTAGTTATAGCATCAAATGGTGTATGGTCTTCTTTTCTCTGGGATTCAATTTCCTTATCCAGAAAATGGGGGTGGGGTGAGGTAGGTAATCTGGGCATTGCTCTGAAGGTCACTTCTATGATTCTATGATTCTACTACAATTTTTAAATTTTAAATAAATGTAAAAATCATTCAGGGATATTGTGGTTAATAAACATAGCACAAGATAAATATATTATTATGTTATCTTGAGTGTCACTAGAGCAAGAATAAAGTTTCAAGTTGAATGATTTAATACTGGGTAGAAGATCGTTTATACCATTTGTCATCATTATAACAATGCAGACTTCTCATTTTATCTTTAAATCATCATTATCATGACTTAAAAAATAACTTTTCAAAATAGATGTTTTTCACATTTTGAGGAGTGAATTACAGAGATACTTAGATCTTATAAAATATCAAGTTTTGAATAGATAACTTCACTGAGGAAATAGGTGAAACTCTATTTTACCACAATGATTATTAGATATCTTAATTATCTTGGCCTTTAAAAAAATTACAACAGTTATTGTCTGTTTATATTTGTAATATACACTTGGAATAATAGACTTCCCTATGTTTTAATGTACCACTATAGTTAAACTGATGCTGAATAAATGCAAAATATTATTATTATAATTATAATTCTTGTAAACTTAGAGAAATAAAATGATTCCTTTATATTAGTCCTTTCATATTTGAAGGTCATTTAAACTCAGGAAAACATCATGTGGAATTATAATCAATGACACAGTAAGATAATCATGATACAAAAGTAATAAAGAAAATGCAAAATACGATTTCACATCAAAACTTTTTGTATAAATATTACACTATATATTTATATACAATATATGTTACACATTTAAAATAAAATGTATCTAAGAGTATGGGATAAGAAATAAATCTTTTCTTTCAGTTTGCTCAACATTTTTCAACTAATTTATTTGTGATGAACTTGTTTAAAATAAGGCATATAGAAAAAAAATTAAATTATCAAGAAGCTAAAGATTTTGAAATGTATCTAATCAATTAGAAATAAGTCTGCCAAATCTTGAATATGTTTGGGTAATTTCCCAAACATTGCACAGAGTTCTTTATTGTAGAGGTTTAAATCTAGTTTAATCAACTGAATTTAGTAACAGGTAGTTTTAAACTGAGTAAGTTAGGTCAATATATTGAAGATGAATATTAAATCTCACTAATTAAAGTATGCTAAAAATGGTTATTAATAAGCCCCAATTTTTTAAATGATTAATGATATACCTTCAATGTATTTTCTAATAATAGCTTCCCCATATTTAGAAGATCACCCATGTTATGACAATAGCAGAAAATTTCAATACTTGTTTTGATGTTTAGAATGCCTTTATAAGTAAATTAATATAATCATTTTAGAGATGGAGAAAGTATAGGACCTTCAAGTATAGCTTGCATGTCACGTACCTGGTATCCAAACTAGATATTTCTGCTACTGAGACCATTTTATTTTTTTACTTTTTATTTTTTATTTTTTAAATTGATTTTAGTGTTTATTTATTTTTGAGAGAGAGAGAGACACAGTGTGAACAGGGGAGGGGCAGAGAGAGCCAGAGACACAGAAATGGAAGCAGGCTCCAGGCTCTGAGCTGTCAGCACAGAACCGGATGCAGGGCTTGAACTCACAAACTGTGAGATAATGACCTGAACTGAAATTGCATGCTTAACCAACTGAGCCACCCAGGGGCCCCAAGACCATTTTAAATGTCTGTTAATATTTGGTAAAGAAAATTGGTTACAAAATAGATTACATTTTTTAAAAAAATATATTTCTAACTTACCTGATAATTGATCTAATTGGATAATTAGAAAATGGAATGAGACTGCTTTATCCTACTCCCTTTAAGTCACATGATAGAAACAAATCCTTAAGTTCTAGATTTTGAAGAAAACTTACATGATTTTAATGGATGGTCTATTTACCATACATTGTAATCTTTACCTAGCAATTAGTAATTAATCTCATTGATAAAAAAGAACAGTAAATTTTATCCTATATTGTTTATTATTTTTTTTGAAAAATTTGTTTATGTTTATTTTTGAGAGTGAGAGACAGAGCACAAGCAGGGCAGAGAGAGAGGGAGACACAGAATTCGAAGAAGGTTCCAGGCTGTGAGCTGTCAGCACAGAGCCCGGCAGAGATCATGACCTGGGCTGAAGTTAGACGCTTAACCAGCTGAGCCACCCAGGCACCCCATCCTACACTGTTTAGATGGCTCATTTTATGAAAATTGTTAGTAATCATTATAAAACCTAACACTTAATGAGTAGTTATTGTAAGCAAGGACTTTTTTTTTTAAGTGAAATGCATAGATATAGTTTCAAATATGACATTATAAGGTTTTGATACTATTATTATTTTCTGAATTTTTTTAGATCAGGGAAATGAGGCATAGATACTGTAAGGAAGGTCGCAAAACTTAAGTGTGGCAAAGTGAAAAAAAGAGCCCAGATAATATGAGTCCCGCAGAAGCCATGCTCTCCACCATTGTATTGTCCTATAACCATTTTAATACAATCCAAATGATCAGTCTCAAATCCCAATAGAAAACAGTATCAGAAAGTCTGTGTAAGCTGTGAACTTGGGCTACAAAGTGTTTGATTAACAGAGACTTTGGACTCAGTTACAGAACTGTGAAAATAGGTCATACACATTAGTTTTATGTACATCACAGCTAGAACTGAAGATTTATTTTACTACCATAATGTGAGGTTAGAAATTTTACAGATAGAGTAAATAATGTTTAGGTATATAAAGGTTTGTAAGAAGAAAAAAACACTGAAATGAGTGTGTAAATGGAAGTGATGGAAAAACCAGTGGGCATGCGGCTAGAAAACAGTGAGCCAGAGGCTAAATAGTGTAGTCAGAGTATAAAATTCATTTTAATTCTTTTAAATAATTAATTTAATTCTTCTAGCTTTTCAGAACATTCAGACATAAATGAAGTTTGGAAGTATAGAATCATGTTAAAGAAACTATTTAAATCCTTTCAAATGCCAAGAGATTTTATCCACAAGTTCTGATTGAAAAACACTGCAAACTCTACTAATCTCTGAAATCCTGGTGAAAGACTCAGATATGTAGATCGTATTTCATAGAGTTCAAGAACAGAGAAACATGTTGGAATTCACATAGTCCTGTGGGTAAAGAGAGATGAATTGCCCTGCCTAAGATCACATGTCAAGAGGCCAAATCAGGATGATACCAGAATATCCTGCGCCCAGCAATTAATTTCATTGTCTCATGCTGAATCTATATATGGTATTTGTCATTAACCCAGTGAAACATAACTATACATTTGGACGTGTTGTGCACTTTACGTTTTAGTGAAGCACCGTCACATTTTAAAAGTTACTTAAAATTTTCACATTATACATGATGGAAACATCCTACATTGCTATCTTGCCAGTTATTGAATAGAGAAGTTAGAAATATGAAGTAGTGAAAGGAACCCTTAGAACTTCCTTCTAATTTGCATATTCTTTTTTTTTCTTTTTACTTAAGGTGGAATATATCTGGATTTAACCTGGTTGGTTTTAGAGAAAAGTATTGAGAATTTGTTTTCAGTTCCTCAAAATAGCATTTTGAGATGCAGAGCTCAATTTCCAGCTAAATCTCAGAACTAGGGGATAAGATACCTAGAAACACCAGAAAAATTAGGCTATTATTCTCAGTTCTTTAAAAACTATTCTGATATCCCACTCTCAACAAAACTTTCTGGCCTGCCAGTGGTAAAATGCCAGGGGACCCAAGCTGTACTATAGACAGTTAACTTCATAGTGAAAAGCTGAATTGTTTTTACTTTACATGTTTCCTCTCTTCCAACTTAACTGAAATTAATAAAGTACACATACTTTAAAAACATCAAAGGCAGAAATATCATGTAATATATTAAAGACTGTGATTGCTGCTTCTAAAATCTTTTCTCTCAAGAAAGTGATTTTCTCTTCTGAAAAGCTATTATCTCAGGACCGAAAATTATTTGTCTATGTGACACTAAAATTTTTTAATAGAAAGTTAATAATACATATCTGTATCAGTGTATTATTAACTTACAGCTAACTCATTTTTAGAGCTTTTTTCCCCCTGTAACCAAGTTTTTGAAAGCACTTAATTCAAAGAAAATAGTTTGCATCTCTACAAGCAGATTTGAGAATATTTCAAATAAGGAATCTCTCACTACTCAATGGATTAAATGGGTACTCCTCACAGCGAGATTCAAAATGGTTTCCTCTTGGAAAGTAAGTTATTTAAATATGAATGGATATCTTTTTAGATGTCTTTGTATCTCACAATAATGCCATCCCTACCAAACTTCATTATATGCCCTCTGCCATTGAGAGTGTTTGTCTCTTCCTGACGGTAGCCTGGAAAGGGAGATTATATATTAAAATAAATTAGGAGGGCTGCTATTTTACCACCATTACTAGCTTCGTAACTAGTTTTCTATTATAGACTTGTGATATGCACATTTATGAGAAAAATCCAAAACTAAAATAAAATCTGACATCTGTCACCATGAGTGAACAAATTCTATGACATATTCTAAACAAGTTAGATGACATTCTACATCCATACATCTCTGCTGTTCATTTTCCTTTTGGTTCACAAATCTATCCTCTGACCTTTTTTTTTTTTGCCTTGCTCTGTGCTCTGGGATGCTGACTTCTCTGCACTACTCCACCAGATTCCTTGACCTCTGATTTTCAGTGGAATTTGATCAATGGAAAGATATTGGAAGGCAGGAGAAGAAAGAGGCCTAATATTGATCCCTTCTCTCCCAATGTCTCCACCTGGCCGAGGTGTGGATACTGGCTGTGTCCTTCTCTACTGCTCTTTCAAGCTGCCCCTTTTCTGTCCCAGGTCTTCTCTAATGAGGATAACCCTGTTTACTTTCTTTGGCTCTAAAGGTCCAGTGCTGATAATAGCACCTTGCTGCTTAAAGTTCTCATAGTTATTTCCCAAATGCTGTCCATACTTCTGTGGAAGTCTCCTCATTAAAAGCTCTTTACCTACCTTGTTTTGAGACTGCTGCCAATTGCTGCTGATATCCTGAGTAATATACTATCTATACTAGGCGGCGGGGGGGGGTAACCAAAAAAAAAAAAAACAGTCTATAATCAATATTTAAAGAACAGAACTTCAAGGAAGAAGAAAAATAATCGTGTTAAGACCATTGTAACTTACCCAGTTTAACACAGACTACTCTAGAAGAGCTTCATGCTTTTTATTATGGGATCTAGTTCTTAGACATCAAACTTGGTTCACTTTGGAAAAAATAACGTGTCTCAATGAACCTACTGCAGTTCCTCACGTTAGTTTAAAGTCGCTTTCTCTGTCTCTATTTAAATACTCATTGATCAGCATTCTTTGCTTACTGATGAGTTACACGAAATAACCCTGGGAATTCTGAGTTCATCTCTTTTTTCTGAAATGAAGAATAACTAGACTTAAATTAGTATTTCCACTTATACCGAACACTTTGAACAGAATTCCCCTTACACTCATGTATTCTTTAAACAATATTGGTAAACAAAGTTTAGTTTCTGGTCTTACCAACCTGTTTATAGTATTAGTAGTAACTTTACTGGCTCTTTTTAAAACTACTGAACTAGGGGTGCCTGGGTGACTCAGTCGGTTAAGCGGCTGACTTCGGCTCAGGTCATGATCTCACGGTAAGTGAGTTCAAGCCCCGCATTGGGCTCTGTGCTGACAGCTCAGAGCCTGGAGCCTATTTCAGATTTTGTGTCTCCCTCTCTCTGACCCTCCCCTGTTCATGCTCTGTCTCTCTCTGTCTCAAAATAAATAAACGTTAAAAAAAATTTAAAAAAACTACTGAACTCAATTTTTTAACTGTGAAATTGATATACATCATTGGCCTTGACAGATTTTCTTACAATACTTTCAACCTGTGTATCTACTGGGACAATTACTTTCTTCTTAGTCATTTTTTAAAATCATTTTATAGACATGTCTTCACTGAAGAGTCAGTGTTATCACAGCTTTAGCATAAAGCAGTTCTGCTACTAAAATTGTATAAACATTATATATGGATTTGAGAAGCCATTCAGTAAAAATCTGTCTCTTTGCCTTGCAATCACCTTATACACACTGTGCATCAAGTAGTGTTTAATTTTCTGGCCACCGCTAATTTAAATGAGTACAGAAAGCTAACGGGAGATTATTTGAAATCTAGAGAAATGAAAAAAAACGGCCATATTATTGAAGCAAGAGATGTTTTAAAATATTATAATTATGCAAGCACTTATTGTAATTCCACGAACTCCCCAGAATTAATAGATTGTATTAGACCCTTCTCAGAAGTCATGCTTTGTGGCATTTGCTCTTATTTATTGTCCTGGCAGAAAGTTCCAGCCGAAGTCAAGGTCACCTTCTATCCCAAAGTTGGTATAATTAGTATCAATTCAGTGTTTCACCAAGCTAACACAGGAGGTTATTAAGTGTGTTTCATGTGGACTGTCAAAGAAGCAAGGGCAATGCCAGTAATCTCTTCGGCTTCAAAGGCACAGCTCATAAATTTAATTCGTTGGTTAGGAAGAAAGATACAACCAGTTTAGTTTATTAATGATTTTTAAAATAATTTTAGAGATGTTCGGAAAAGCATTTATTCACATAGGTAGGCTAAGCTTTTAAAACGTAAAACAGATTATCATCCTAATCATAAGAGACTAAGTAGGTGTTGATATTTTATAAGTGCTGTGCTTTCTGGAATATCATAAATATGGAAAAATTTTAATTTAATGTTTGTATGCATATGCATATTATATAAAAATGAATCCAAGGAAAATGGCACATAGTCTACTAGGGAGCATTTTATTTTCTTTCTTAGAGATTGTTTTGCAGGAAATGTATATATTATTAGATTATATAAAATCTAGGATTATTACCATAAAATCAATTAAGACACTCCTACATTTATAGAAGTAAAAACAGTATTAGTAAAACTGTTTACTTAGAAGAAATGTAAACTAATGGAACAAAGATTTCTTTTTAAATTGATCTAAGCCAAAGAAATAAACAAGCTTAAAATGAAACTCTTAAAAATGTTTGATGTTTTAAATTGCACAAGCCACAAGAGTGCCCTTAGAAAATAGAAGAGAGCATAAGTGTGCTGCTTCCCTTAATAGGTCGTATTGGAAAGAAAATAAGAACACCAGTTTTCCTCAACTATTTCCCAAATGCTATAAAGAAAGAGGTAAATATTTAAAGATTTTCAAACTTGGCCAGAGTTCAACTTCACAAGTTTGGAGTCAAATGCTTTGTTTAGTTTTAGAAATGGTTGTATATAACAAGCGATGTGTATTCTTATTCCAAATAAGATCTACTAGAATACAAAACAAACAAAAAACAAAAAACAAAACAAAAAAAACAAAAAAAGACTTTAGCCTTCTATGCTATCTTGCAATTTAATTTAAACTGAAACATTGCCATTGTTCAAATGTGTGGGTCCATAGCTGACTGAGAGACTAGGACCCCCAGTCCATGTTCCCTCCCAGGTCCAGCCTGTGGACACTCCCTTCAGCACCAACAACACAATATTTGTATCCAGGTTGAAAGTGTTCTCAACTATGGGCCATGCATGTTGCTTGCTCTTTCCAAGTAGAAGCATTTTTAGTACTCTATTTTCATTATAAGCTATGTTTCATATGTTTCATTTTAAAGGTGAGTCAACTTCATATAATAAGTGTTGTTTCTAAAAAGACTAATGGAAGTTTAGCTACACTTAGAGCTTAAATGTGGAAACCTGTCTTTTTAGAGATAAGCAGGTCTCTCTATATGGACCATCTGGAGACTGAATTATTACTTAATTTTTGTCGAGTGAAAAAAACCCAACATATTGACACTTAATTTTTAAAAGCTCACAACACCATGCAAATTATGTTTTATTACCACCAATAAAACCAGAAACATTTTTAATAGCTAAACACTCATAATACAAGCTCATAAACAACTTCTTGATTTGCACACTTTGGGATTTAACTGTGTCAAGATGATATATTTTACCATTGCAAATGCTCTATTTGAGTGCATTTATAGTGACTAACTCAGAGCTATAATGACTTCATTTATTCTTCTCAGTGCTGGCTTTTTTTTTTTATTCTGTTAAATGTGTATAATTTTGTAGTCAATTTTTAAAGTATCTATACCAAAAAGGGAAGGAGGTGGCACAATAAAACTAAATAAAAATAAAATAAAGATAGACTAGAATTTCTTTTGATGTAAAGAAAATAGAGACTAGAAGCATAGGTCAGATCATTATTGCTTTTAAAGCTGATTTAATTAAATAGATGCTTCAGACAGTGGTTTAAAGTACACATGTATGCATTTTGTGTTAATTTTACTTTAGTTTCTTATATTTTGAAGCCAGAGAAAGGAAATGATAATTGAAGTAAAGAAATCTGCATATCAAATACTATCTCATAATCAACACTTTAGGTAACTGTAGTTCATTAAAAATGACTATATGAAATATGTATAGAATTTCAAAATTTGTCTCAATTTCTCTATGCTGTCACCAAGTAGTTTAACAAATTTTTTTTGTTCTAGTTTAACTTTGTGTTAATGAAGGTTTTTTACAAGTCACATAGATTTACTTCAATAAATCTTTAAAGAATAAAGTATTTATTAAGATTTTTAAAACAGAAATAATTTAGGATTATACTTAATGGTCAAACAAGTCCCTAACCTAATTTACATTTAAATAATTAAGTTTTATGTCATTCATATGATTTATTTATTTATTTTTAATGTTTATTTATTTTGAGAGAGGAAGAGAGAGACAGAGTGCAAGCAGGGGAGGGGCAGAGAGAGAGGGGGACACAGAATCTGAAGCAGGCTCCAGGCTCTGAGCTGTCAGCACAGAACCCGAGATGGGGCTCAAACTCACCACTTTCAGATCATGACCTGAGCCAAGGTCGGACACTTAACAGACTGAGCCACCCAGGCGCCCCTGTCATTCACATGATTTAAAAATGCAATGGAGGGGCGCCTGGGTGGCTCAGTCGGTTAAACATCTGACTTCTTTGGCTCAGGTCATGATCTCACGGTTTGTGAGTTTGATCCTTGAATCGGGTTCCCTGCTGTCAGCGCAGAGCCTACTTTGGATCTTCTGTTCCCCACTCTCTGTCCCACTCCTGCTCCACTCGTGCTCTCTCTCTCTCTCAAAAATAACTAAACACATTTAAAAAAATAAAAACAAAATAAAAATGCAATGGCAACGTAGGGCTAAAGAGTTATGGTATATGCTAAAATTCATTCTATTCTACATGGATGATTTAAAATATTTCACTTAATATTACATTTTTAAACATAAGTAACAAAATTAACGTGTCACTTAATTGTGAAGAATTGAGAACTTGCAGTGGAAGAGCCTGATTGTCAAAGTATCCATTTCAGAAGACATTCACCTTGAATAGACACACTACCAGCAGTAGAATGCAGTAGAATACAGCTGCAATACAGTAGGATACAGTAGGATACCACTGCTGGCAAAACAATCAGATAAGGTATAAGGCTGCCCTACCTGTGAAGCTTCCTCTTTCAGAAAGTCATGAATAACCTAGAAAACTGACTGTTTTGAGTAACCCCACTTCTTCCTTCCTATGCCCTCCTTTCTGTTCTTATTCTTTAAATTTGCCAGTTGGTGAAACTCCAAACCCTTAGACATGCTAATAAAGGCAGAGCCCCAAGTCCATGTACACTCTCTCTCTTTCTGACCATTGCCTCACTCTATGGCCTTCCAGGAACTGTGAGTGATAAATTTTGTCACTCAAAGTTTCAGATAGTTTCTTGCTAAAATGTATCCAGAGATCATAAGAACCACTAGAGCTAGTCCAGCCACAACATTGGCCCTGGTGGAGGAAATGTCTGGGGGCTCCTAGAAATATGAGGGGTCTACCCAGAACAGTGCCTCAGGCATTCCTAGCTGAAAGTATTGTCAATAGGTTGGGATCAACACAATGGTATCCATCTTTAAATTTTGTGAGTTTGGTCATTATTACTCTAGTTGTAGTCAGTTTGATAATGATCAATTTCTTAAATTTTTAAAAGATATCCTTTGTTTTTGTTTTGCAATGCTATGCTTAAATAAGGTTTCATTGCAAGTAGACTCATTATATAAATAAATTGTTTAAGAATTACTAGACAAATGGGGTGCCTGGGTCGCTCATTTGGTTAACCCTCAGACTCTTGAATTCGGCTCAAGTCATGATCTCACTGTTCATGAGATTGAGTCCTGCCTTGGGCTCTGTGCTGACGGTCCAGAGCCTGCCTAGGATTCCCTCTCTTCCTCTTTCTCAGCCCTTCCTGTGTTCCCTTGCTCTCTCTAAAAATAAGTAAACATTAAAAAAAAGAATTACTTGACAAATGATGTAATTTTATTACTATAAAATCATTTTACCATCTCAAAGCCTAATGTAAAACCAAATCTATATTTGAATTAAGAATTCATTTAGATGTTTACATAGATAAACTATATAAACAATCTCATCATCAAGTTTAGGAATTATGTTTCCCTATTTAGTGTATTGAAATGCATGAAATATTTGAACAGACTCTTAGTCATAGAACAGGAAGTATATCAGATACTTTATACCTTCTCTTTATATCATCTCATTTTAAAGCATTTTTTAAAATGTTTATTTATTTTTGAGAGAGAGAGCACAAGCAGAGGAGGGATAGAGAGAGAGAGAGGGAGACACAGAATCCCAAGCAGGCTCCAGGCTCTGAGCTGTCAGCACAGAGCCCCACACGGGGTTCAAACTCACGAACCATGAGATCATGACCTGAACCAAAGTCGGACGCTTAACCGACTGACCCACCCAGGTGCACCTATCATCTCATATTTATACTTCAAAGGCATTTACAGTTTTGCTCAGTCAGAAACTGCAATTAGGAGTTTAGAAGTTTTTCTGTCTTGATAAGTATAAAACATTGATTGGTGAATTCTATTTTTAAAAATCATGCGAATAGACATAACCACTGATATATGTCATTGTCTCATATATGGTTTTAGAATTTTCAATACTTCAATATTGTTATCTGTAAAATGAGGGTGCTGCTAAAGATTCCAAGATTATGATATAATTATTATGAAACTAAAACTGTGTGATATGATCGAAATGAAAGATGTTTTCAAATTAAAAACACCATGCTAAAATAATATTAATACTAGAAATCACATCAGGTCATTTGGAACCATTTTATAAATGATCGTATTTAACTCATTAATATTTATCACAGTGATCCAAAAAAAAAAAACAAAAACAAAACAAAACCAAAAAACAGGAAACATTTATAAGAGAGTATAAATATGCCATCTGAATTGAGTGATAGGATTAATCAGGCCACTAGACTTTTAAAAAACCCTGTCATTTCCAAAAGCAGAAATTAAAATGTCTTATAGCCATAGTCTCTTGCAATGAAAACATTTTAAAAGATCTATAAAATGTTCAGATTTTAGATATATGCTACAAATCAAGAATACTATAAACTTCATGGAAAGTTTATAAATTATTGTTATATTTGTAAATAAATTCTATATGCTCTAGTAACATGTTATCTATCTTTTTTATATAATCAATAAAAAATAGGCTTAAAAGTAATCAGTACACTACCACCAAAAACCATTGCAAACCACTATTATATATTTATATATATATAAAATTTCAGTAATTGCATCATACAACTACAAGTAAACACATTTGTTTTACTAAAGAGAAGTGAGAAATAATCCTATCATACATTGATTGTTGATTATGTTTTCAGAACTCTAGATACTATCCAATCTGCAAGGCACCTGGGAATTAAATGCTTCTATTAAGTGTTTCTCATTTTCTGATAAAAATGCTGAGGCCCAATGTGGTTCATGGTGCAAGACCAAAGACTTTGTAAACAAAAGAACTAAAATTCACACCCAAAGATGCCCCTAGGGCACACTTATTTTCTCTTTCCCATGACAGCTGAAGTTTGCTGGCTTCTCTATGTCTTAACACCTTTATTTGCGACAAGACAGTGCTAATGGCCAGCTTTTATTCCATATGGTTGAAGTTCCTATTCCTCCTTAGGGGGATGCATTTCACATACAAATTGAAGAGATGTGAAATTGAGGGATTTGAGGAGTTTGTTTTGTTCTATTTCACCCTGATTTCTAATATAGCCACAGGTGTAATTCTTTAAATGTAGTTTTTTTCAAATTTTCATTTAAATTGTAGTTAGTCAACATATAATTGTAGTTAGTCAACAAACCAGTCTAATACTGGTTTCAGGAGAACAATTTAGTGATTCATTACATGTAATACCCAGTGCTCCTCACAATAAGTACCCTCCTTAATACCCATCACCCATCTAGCCCATCAGCTGCCCACCTTCCTCAGTTTGTTCTCTATAGTTATGTTTATCATATCTCAGACTGGAAAACTTAGTAGTGGTGAAAGAGGGCAGATAAAGAAATGAATGGTGATTTATTTACAGTCATTTATTAAATATATACATAGGTGGGTAAATATAGTTTATGAAATTTGAAGAAATAACATTTAAACCTCATAAAATCAAATACAGTTACTTTAGATTACTGAATGAAAGGGATGAAACAAATAAACTTAAAAAAACTGTAAGATGACAATATTGAGTTCTCTTCAGTTCTCAGATTTCCTTAGATTATTATTATGATCCTTTTGAAACATCTTTTATTAATTTATGAATAAGTGAATTAAATTGAAAATGTAATTGCATCTGAAAGCTCTAATTTAATAGGTAATATACAAATAAAGGAATATCATTCAACTTAAAAAACACTTGTGTACAAAATTCACAACAATGTGAAAAACAGTATGGGGTTTCCTCAAAAATTTAAAAATAGCAATACCATATGATCCAATAATTCCACTAGTGAATATTCGCCCAAATAAAATGAAAACACTAATTCAAAAAGAAATATGCACCCTTACGTTTATTGCAGAATTATTTATAATAGCCAGGAAATGGAAGCAACCTGAATGTCCATTGATAGATGAATGAATGCTTAAGGAAGCATCATGAAGGAAGATGGTCATGAGAAAGATGTGGTGCACACACACACACAAACCTACATACACACATAAGTATTAGCCATAAAAAAGGACAAGATTGTGCCATTTGCAAGAACATAGTCCTAGAGTTTTATGCTAAGTGACACAAGTCAGATTGAGAAAGATAAAAACAATATGATTTCACTCATATGTGCAATCTAACAGAAACAAATGAATAAGACAAACAAAACGCGGAATGAGACCTCTATATACAAAGAACAAACTGATGATTGCCAGAGAGGAAGGGATTGGGGCGGTGGGCAAAAGGAGTTAAGGGGAGTGGGAGATTCAGGCTTCTAGTTACAGAATGAATGAGTCATGGTAATGAAAGTAACAGGATAAGGAGTACAGTCAATGACATTATGACAGCACTGTATGATGACAGATGGTAGCTACACTTGTGGTGAACACAGCATAATGTATAAATTTGTCAAATCCCTATGCTGTTCACCTGAAACAAATATAACATTGTATGTCAACTGTACTCAAATAAATTAAAAATTTTTTTAAGTGAGACAACTAAGGTCCTAGCTTTGCTGAACTTCACATTCTAGTGAATGGAAATGGAAATTAAACAGATAAAAACATAAAATAAAAAAAATTCATAACAATGTTTATATACTGAGTTTTCCACTCCCTCAAATATGGACTAGAACATTAATGATACAGGTGCGCCCAATGACTTTCCCCACCCTCAGGGGTTTATTGAACATAGAAGAGAAAAAAAGGCATTAGATTAAGACTTAATGTCAGTGCCGCAATTTTCTTTCCTATACAAAATAACTACTATGCATTGCCTAACTTATAAAATACATTTTTTCTTTCCACATACCTTGGCGCCATTTGAAAAATATTGTCTTTCAACCTTTAGGTAAAAATAACAGGGAATGGCATGTGGGTGCATGTGTGTGTGTATTTGCGTGCGTGTGTCTTCTTTGAGGTTAGTTTATTTGCATGTTCTTCTGCAGCAAAGGTTAATTCTTTATCACTTTTAAAGTGCACGGAACCTTTTAGGAAACCTGTAAAAAGTGAATTTACTTTAAAAAGTAGAAAATTGATTTCATTTTAACAGCTGGTGAAGATGCAATAGGGAAGACTCCACTTAAGATGCATGTGAACGAGTATTAAATATGTTATTAAACACTTCATTTGAAATAAAACGTTTTTCTCTTTTTTATACTAAGATGCGTGTATACATGTGCACAAAGAGCATGAAGACTTTTCCTTAAATAAGTACAGACATTTGTTACTTAGGGAGGGTGCAGAATGCATTATGTAATTGCTAGTTATTTTAGATAGAACATGTTTGATTTGTATAATTGTACAACCTGGCATAGCCTCATATATAGATAGCAAGCCCTCAAAAATTTTTTTTGAAGAGGAAGGAATAGTTGACTATTAGGAATTTTTTAATGTTTATTTTATTTATTTTGAGAGAGAGAGATAGCACAAGCAGGGGAAGGACAGAGAGAGAGAAAGAGGGAGGGAGAGGGGGAGAGGGAGAGAGGGAGAGAGAGAGAGAGAGAGAGAGCGCGCACAAGCAGGGGAGGGGTGGAGGGGTGGAGAGAGAGAGATTGAGAGAGAGAGAAAGAGAGACTCCCAAGCAGGCTTTGGGCTGCCAGTGCAGAGACCAGCATAAGGCTGGACCTCAGGAACCATGAGATCATGACCTGAGCGGAAATCAAGAGTTGGACGCTTAACCAGCTGAGCCACCCAGGTGCCTCAGGAAATGTTTTTTTGTTTTTTGCTATAAGAACGTCTTCAAAAAAATTAAGTCATTATGTCATCGTCTTTTTCCATCAAAGTGATTTGTCTGTACAGTCAGAACTTAATATTATCATAGAGATTTTGTTAGCATGCAGTAATTACATTTTATTTAAATTGCTATTTGTAGGGGCGCCTGGGTGGCTCAGTCGGTTGGGCAGCCGACTTCGGCGCAGGTCATGATCTCGCAGTCCATGAGTTGGAGCCCCGCCTCGGGCTCTGTGCTGACGGCTCAGAGCCTGGAGCCTGTTTCAGATTCTGTGTCTCCCTCTCTCTGACCCTCCCCCGTTCATGCTCTGTCTCTCTCTGTCTCAAAAATAAATAAACGTTAAAAAAAAATAAATTGCTATTTGTAAAATCTTTGGAAAAATAATAAAATGAAGCAAAGTAAAAATTTAGGTATCTTTCATTTCCTATAATATCACAAAGTATTTTTTACCTTTTTTGATTTTTATTACTTTTACTTGATTTTCATATAAATTGATATGAGAAAGATCTTTAAATTCTTCTCACTTGTAGATTTAGCTCAAAAACAGTTTGCCTAGTAATACTAAAATAAATAGTAATTTTTGAGAAATTCTTATTGCTACTATCATCAAACTTCAGTTATCAATCTTATATAATAGAGTTAACATGATTATCAAAAAATAATTATCAAATATAAGAATTTTTCAGAAACGAAATAAACACTATGATAACCGTAACATCAAAGCCAGAAACTCAATTTAATATTGAAAATTAATAAAACCTCAAGAAAAACAGATAGTATATTGGAGGAAAATAATGTTAAGCCAGTCCTTAGTATAACTTTGATTACATATATATTAATGTAAAGTCCCCATGATTTTGAGTTAAATTGTTAAGCTTAACAAACATATTAGTGTAGGCAACATGACATAAAACATGTATAAGTACAAAAAGACAGACTTAAATAGGACAAATTCTCTATGAGCATTGCTTATGCAAAAATTAAGTGTAAAACATGTTTTTCTATAATGAACTCAGACAATTCCTTTTAATTTCTTCATCACCTACTAACCACTCAATGACTGCTCAGGAATGCTTTTTTATATTTCTGAACCATCATGTAATTATTTTTTTGCCTTTAAAGATTACTTCAATTTCTTCAAGTTTGCTCTCCTTTAGGCAAAAACATTTATTAATAATAAACCAATACCAGAGATTACTCATGGAGCCACATATGAATTCCTATCATCCTAGACAACTTTATCAACATTTGTTTTGAGAACATTCTGTTAGTGGAATAGATCTACTCAGAGAATCACTTTAGGGTGACATGTTGAATATTTACTTAAAAGTTCTACGTGGTGAACAGTTTATGATGACCCCATGAATTATGCCAATTTTAAAACACATTCAACACTGTGGGTATTTTTAATCTAGTGGCAGAGGAATAAGCCATTTACATCAGGTCTTTAAAGAGCAAATGCTACCTCTGCAAACTTGAACATCTTATTTCTTTGTTTACAATTACAAGGCAAGGCAAAAAAAAAAAGTGCCCCATGTTCACATTTAACTTTGCTCAGTGTTTGCTCCATATATTTTTAGCCGATATTGTGGAATATTTTCATAGTAGTCATAAGTGACACTAAAAAAATTAAAATGTAACACCTTGTCTCATATTCTATCTCTATCCCAATAACCCTAATTGATAGCAATTTAGGTGACTTAATTAGTTCTTATAATTAAGTAAAATTGGATCTCAATTTTTCTACCCTTTAAAAAAAAAACCCTTTAAAGCTTCATTTAATGTGCTTTCCAGGCCATAACAAAGAAGCATACTGTACCTCTTACGCTGCTGGTTGTTGCAGATGTGGTTGGGCTGGTTGTTATGGCTACAGTGGTTGTGACTGTTGCAGTGGTAAGGGAGGGGATGATAGTGGTGGGAAGCAAAGTGTTGGGAACATCTGGTGAGTGGAAAAAAACAAAATATAAAACAAAATCATATCATGCAAACAAAAGAGAAACACAAATGATTCAAATTATAAATACATACATCTTACTTAGGTTTAACTTTAACAGGCTTCAACAGATTATCGGGTACAAAGCTGGCCATACCACACAGTTCTTGCCATTTTTTGGTTCACTTCTTTTGCGTGCTCCCACCCAAAGCAAAAAATGTGGAGCAGTGTTTGAGAATGAGCAGATTGTTTGTAATATTTCGAGTGAAATTTAAAATGACAAGAATTCATTTGTTCACTGAGTCATTTAAAACATGTGACATGCAGTAGCAAAATACAACTAGGTAAAACAAAAAGTGACATGCTTTGTCAAAGAAGTAAACAAAGAAAAAAACACAACAGAAATAAACACAAATAACGCCACCATATAAGATTAAAGAAATGTTAATGATGGATGAGTATATGCGTGTTAAATGGTTTTCTTTTTTTTTTTTTAATTTTGATTTTTTTTTCTTTTAGGAAAACTTAATGGCAGGAAATAAAATGAGAGCGATCTTTAGAAACAAACAAAAAAAGAAGCTTATTGTTATTATTATTACTTTGCTTTTCCTTTTCTCACAAATGATGTTAATGTACAGCTTAGAGTCTTGCAATTCTTACCCTGATTAGCTGGTAACGCCTTCTAACAATTTTGCAGTACCTAGGAGTCTTTAACAGGTATTGAGTCAACTAGCATGGAACCCAATATTCTGAAAGGTTTATGATTTATTTTATTTGGCATACATAGGAGAGGTGATTGAACATAGACTTGAACCATAATATTAAACACCTGATCCATAATCAAAGTTGCCGAAAGTTAACAGTAGACTCAAATACAGAAAACAAAGTAAACAGAATAACTTAGAGCTTTACACCAAAATCTTCCCTCCTTTCACTCAAAACTGGCTGCAAATTTGAAGAGCAGCATAGGGAACACTGAAACAATAGGGCCAGTGTTAAGCTACAGAATCTCAGTAAGATTCTCAAAAAGTCAAATCTTGTCTCAGGTGAATAGGCATATAATTTACACAGTGAGGAAATGAGAAACAGTTCACAAATTACCTGTAATTACTGTGCTGGGGTTTGATTTCACATGTTTGCCACACAGTCCCTATATATTCAAAGCGTTTGACAGATTATTTTGCCGTTAAAAGGCTTCCTGTCATTCTCTCAGCTGAAGTCTTTGAATCACACCAAAAATTTTCTAGTTTTTTACTTCTGATAAATTAGCCTTACCCAATCCTCAGACTTTAACCTTCTGAGTTCTCTACACTGGAGACATCAGAAAACAGTAGGAGCTCACTCTCTTATCTTGGGTATTGATGTTTACACCTGTTTTTCAACAGGGAAAATGCTTCCTAGACAGTCAAATTAAGAAAACAACCTTCTAAAAACTCAATGGTGCTACATTAATCACTGGAGAAAATGGGCATTGCCTGCTGTGAGATTACCATGATCATAAAACAGAACTGACTTTAACAACATTATAATCTGAATAAATATTATGTATATGTGCACATATACTTCTTATTTACTAATTTTTATAATATTCTTATTTTCATGGTAAGCTTTTCTAAATGGTGTGGCAGGCTGGAGGTAAATGAAAGACATTTTCTAAATGAAAAAAACATGAATAATTTTAATTTTCAGGCATATCTAAAAAAGAAAATAATACATTCTTCGTCTGCTAGTAAAATCCTTTTCTCATTAGGATCCCAAAATATATGCATTTAATTTATGCAAAAGGAAATACCTTAGAAGGTTATCAAGTACATATAATACATATAATAATGTTAGTCCTATATAACACCTCATGTAAAGAACCTGCTACTACCAAACCTAGCACAGATGATAAACATCAGATTATTAGCTATCAGACACTAAGTTAAAATAAGATTCCATTAGATCTGAAAAGCAGCCTTTCAAAATTAGCTAATATCATTCAATTCTTAAGAAGTATAACACAAATAATAGGTTTTAGTGTTTTTGTCCATTTTTTAGTCTGGCCAAAAAAACCACTATTTGGACTTTTTTCCCCCCTTTATTCCATACCAACGAAAATCAGCTTGATTTGTTTTGGAAAGAACCCATGTATTTTCAGGTACTATGAACATTTTTGTGTAAACCAAACAATATCTTTATTTCCTATAACTGAAAATGTATGAAATATAGGGTTTTTCCTTGGCTAACATTTCAAGGATTAAGGAAACAATAGTTTTAACAATTGTTAATCTACTTTAAGAGAACCACCTTAGAATCTTTTGAAGTGTCCAGACAGATGAGGTAATACTACAAAGCATTATTGACTTATACTGACTCCTCTTTATCTGCTCATCATCCTCTCTCATCCTTCCTTCTTGACTGCCTATGTACCTAAAAACAAACCTGCTGGAAGCAATTTAATGGAAAGCACCTTGGCCAAATGACAGTTGGGTCAAGAAAGGTATCTGTCAAACAAGAAAACCCTCTCAATCATTGTTACATGTTTTTAATCACTACTAACTTTATTTCATCTTATGTGTTCTGAAATATTTTAAAACATTTAGCTTTATCCTTCTTATGGCACATTCTTGTTTGTCCCATTACTTATTCTATTGTAAAAGAGCAAACGTTGTAATAATCTAAATATTCAACACCAGGAGAGTAATCAGAATCAACTGAAATTCAACAACATAAGATTAGTTGGTATTCTTAGAAAGATAAAAAATAAATGTATGATAACTTCTCTCTTCTATCTAAGCTTTTATTGATGTCAGTCTCCACACTTGACAATTAATCCTTGAAGGGAAAAACTCTGCCTACTTTGTTGTTAGGATCCTAGCACAATTTAGAAGGTGAATAAATGAACTTTTTCATAGCATTATAAGCATATGACATATTTTAGGAGATCTAGAAAAGTCCATTTCTTTTACAGGGTCATCTAGTTAATATAAAGCTAAAGATTATATTACTTCTCCTAAGGAAAAATACCTCCTTTTACTTCTTTTAAGTAAACTCTATCCTCATCGTGGGACTTGATCAGACCCCAAGATCAAGAGTCAGATGCTCTACCAACTGAGCCAGCCAGGTGCTCCCGAAAGATAAATTTCTAAGGCCACGACATACAGCTTCTTCCTTCAATGTTTCCTTGCTAACAAAAGGAATCATCGCTCCCCTCTCCTGCTACTCTGAAAGCAGTGCGAGCCTGCCCAGAGATTCATGTCCTCCATGTCTCCTTATGAACTCTCTTCATTTGCACCTAATTTGAGACCTTCAGAAAAAGGGTGAATGGTCAGGAGGGTTCACTAAGCAAATCCTACTGTGATCAGTAGTAAAAGAGCATGACAAATTTTGGAGTTATCTATTATTATAGCCCCTTAATGGATGACAGAACTTTGAGATAGAGCTTCCTTGTCCTAAATTTAAATATATGTGAATATATATGTATGTTATGGTACAGAGAGAATATTTTATTCCATATGAGTATAATGGAGTGATTTCTCCAACAGTTCCATCTCAAGATTAGTTATTTTAGCTGCCTGACTGTAACTCTTGTCAAAGCAGAAATTAGAAAAGGACTCTGAGCTGCCTTTTCTAAGTCAAAACACTCATCTCTGGTTTTTCACTCCTATAACTGAGTAGCAACATTTTGGCATCATTTAGCGATTGTTTAAGAGATTTGATTCGGTTCATTCACTTTTGGTCTTTCACTTAGACATTCATAGGGAAAATGGAACTACATTTTCATAAGGAAACATGAAATAAGAAACACTAGTACTAATCATTTGTTTCATTTTAGAAGTGTCTAGATTTTATTTATTTTTGGGACAGAGAGAGACAGAGCATGAACAGGGGAGGGGCAGAGAGAGAGGGAGACACAGAATCTGAAACAGGCTCCAGGCTCCGAGCCATCAGCCCAGAGCCTGACGCGGGGCTCGAACTCACGGACCGCGAGATCATGACCTGGCTGAAGTCGGACGCTTAACCGACTGCGCCACCCAGGCGCCCTAGAATTCTGTACATTGTTAAAACCATTATACTGTTATACAAATTGTCCAATCAAACACAGTACAGGATAGAAAATGCAGGTCATTTTTCCCCCTTTTAAGATATATCCATTTATTTTTTCTCAAGAATAAAAATAAACTAATCTACATGCAGAAGAATTATATACATGAACAAAACATGACAAAAATAACCACATCCTGATTTGACATTAATTTACTCTGTTCAAGCAAGATAATCTGCAGCCGTATTAATATTACATGTAATTTGCTGAATACGAGATGTTGATTTTAGGAGATCTTAACATATGCCTTATATGTTAACATCATATGATGAAACGATGTCTGGGCATGGACACTAAGTAACTATACACTAGAAAAATCGAGAAAATGGTTTGTGACATAATTTATGAATATTAAAATTCATAAATGACAACTATATAATAAGTCAATCAATTAACTATATCGCATTTCATCTCTGATTTCTACAATACAAAAGATGGGGCCAAATTTTTTATTGCTATTTTCCTTGGAGAAGGTCGTATTTCAATCAAATAATATTAATTTTTCCTGAAAAAAAGTGGTTACCAATAAAAAGTTCAGAAGTTACAATTTACAAAAGAAATGAACTGTGTTATATATTTTCTAGAGGTTAAGGCATAAAGAATGAAGAGTGAGTAACTGATAAAATATATAGTGGATAAAAATTGTATTTTGAGAAGTGAACAAAGTAAAAATAATGAGATTTTGTTTGTCTAGATAGACATCTACTATAGAAAATTCAGGGATTTGTTTAAAGGAAAAAAGTGAGCATTTTTGATAGGAAACTGAGAAAAGTAAAGGTTTCAGGAATGAAAACATTTGCTTAGAGTTTTACCTACACATAAAGTGTGGATTACAATAAATTACACTTCTCATTTCAGTTGTAACATATATACTGTTTTCATGTAAAAGAAAATTTCAGGAGTATTTCAATAATGTCCACTGAACCCCAAATTTAGTCATCGTCCAATTGCATATTAGTGCAGGCAAAGTCTAAGTAGGCAGCAAAAGTTATTCATGTTCGTGAATGCTGGGTGACAAATAAATGCAGTATAAATAGTGTGGAATACTTCTATAAGGACCTATTCACTCGCAGAAGCACAATTTCAGCTCACACAACAAACTTGTTGAGTCAGGAAACTAAAATCCGTGTCCAGGAACCATGGCTCAACTTTGTTCCCACAAATTCAGCAGTCCATCGTCACCCCTGATCTACCTGCTTGATTCTGTCATGAAGAATTCCGAACTGTCTCCACCATTGTTTTCAGGCACTGTGCTAGAACAACAGGGACTAAAGTTCCTCAGGGCCCTCATGTCTGGCTTCTTTATTTTTCATAGTGCCCAGTTAAGGTGAGCAAAAAAGTGGAAGTCCAGCACACAAGGAGACATCTGCTCCCAACACAAGTCTTTTCCCAAAATTCTAGACTCAGCTCTTGCTGGTCTGTTTGCCGCCATGTTCTCAGAGCCACATCCTGTTATATGACACTAACATTACATTTCTTGTCTTTTAAGTTTAGTTTAAATATGACCTCATCTGTAAAGCATTTCCAAATTCTGCAGTTAATATCTTCCTTCAAAGCACTTTCAAGGCACTTAGCAGATACTTCTTTCTACACATGCTTGTTACATATTATGTTACTGTCATATATATATATATGTGTGTGTGTGTGTGTGTGTGTGTGTGTATACATATACATATATGTATGTATATATGTGTATATATATATACGTATAGTATATATACATATATATACATATATACATATAGTATATATATATATATACTATATGTATATATGTATATATATGTATATATATGTATATATATATATATATATATACATATATATACACTAACTATATATATAATTAACTATAGGCTCATAAGGCAACATATCTTTGGTTTTTAAAATATCATTTTAACTTGGGACAAGTTTACTCTGATTCAACCCCCTAGTATTTTCCCATCTCTATCCCTTTCTTGATATACCTAGTAAAATGCTACTCCCAAGTTCCTGCCTGATCTGGACCTGCTCTGTGAAGACTTCCTTGACCAACTGAATATAAACTGATTTCCTTTCTCTCTGAATACCCATCATGCTTTTTGAGTTTATATAGTGCTTCCCTCACTTTCTTATCAAGATCCCCATGACAATAATGTTTGTGTTCATGGCACACCACTATAGGCACAACCAAAGTTATGGGCCTCTCACTAACTCCATGTCCCTCTTTGTCTCCCCCAGTGGAGAATAAAATACATGTGTGATGCTATTTTTCTAATTTACATAATCTATTAATACACTCTATTATTTGAATTCTTATTAATACAGTAAACAGTATGCAGAATATACACAGATAACAGAGAACAGAATCTATGATACACCTCTGTGCTTCCTTCAGGTACCTGGCTCTATGCTTTGAATTTGACTAGTGCTTTATAAGTAAGGCTCCTACTGGTGATAATGACAATGATGTCAGTAAATAGGGAATAGTATCATTTTTAATAACATGAGTCAGTAATTGAGCCTTATTCATGTTTAGTGAGTGCAAAAAAAAAATCCTCTCCCTTCCTAATACGTGTGAGATAGTTTTTAGAAATTTCTGCTAAGAGTCTTCAAGTCCAAATGATTATTTAAAAAATTAAGATGTAGTACACTGAAGAATTTTATATTCTGCATGCAGTTTTTCAATGTTTTAAAATGTGTTAGAGCTCTAAATCATGTCATCCAATTCAAAAAATAGAAAAGTACCCTTTTTAATCACATCCTAATGAAGGAGTTTAACAAAATGCAACCACATTTTGTTACTGGAGCTTATTAGAGCACAGCAGATCCTGTATAACCTTGTTAAAATGAAATCAGTTCCAACAAGCACTGTATACAATAAATTGAAGAGTGGTGTAGCACCTTTTTTCCAATAACGAGCTTTTCAGGTTAAAGGTATGTTCTGTTCTCTACAAATGCAGTGTACAATAATTTCTAACTTGTCAACGTGTTTTGTTTGGTGGCAGTTTCTCTTTTTAAAAATGGCATTCTGGCCCATTCAGAATGGATTTTCTAAGCAAAATTAAGTCTAAAGAGTCCCAGAAGCCCAAGCTGCTTGTTTCTCTCTAAGGACTAGTGTTCAATAGGGAGAAAAATTGTTACCATTTAGTCTGGACTCCATATGTCTACTTTCTTTCTGCTTTATGTCACTAACTCCCCAGGGTGGTCCCAGGGTAATCAAGAGTGAGTCCAAGCCAAGGATTATTAATGGAGATACAGAAGAGTCAGAACTCAACATATATTAGAAGTATTAAGGTAAGAAGTATCTTTGTGATAGAAGCTATCCACATTTCCTAACCTTAAAAATAATAAGGCATCCTTAACCTTCTTACTGATAATTGCACTGCCATTGGAAGCAATTGTAAGAGGAAAAATGTACTATATTTGCTTTTTCACCTGTGCAGAGAAGGGCGTTTATCTGTTCCCATTATGTTCGGCTACATGTAGCAGCCTATTTGGATTATAGCATAAGAATGGATAACAGCACCAAGGCTCTTACTTAAATGACAACCACCAGGTTGACAAGGCCTCAACTTGCCAGTACATACTTCCTCCTCAAGAGTTGTATGGTAACCCCGTCTGCTTCATAAAAAGGAGCCCTTTTAAAAATTAGATTTGAATGAATCCCTTTTCATCCTTCTGATAGCTTCCACTGGCTTCACATACTAAATGGAATCCTTTTATAATAAAAAAAAGCTGTTTTTAAAGAATGAAAAGTACTGCAATTTTCAACTGTAGGCGGTAACCAACAGTTCTATGTAATTACAAGGAAAGTTTATGAATAAAATCAGTCTGTTATTTGAAAAAAAAAATATATGCATTTTTTCTTTAAAAATACTTCTTCAAGTTCCAAACTGACAAAAGTAAAGTAAAATCTAAAGTAGGAAAAATCCTTTCAAGTGGATGATCCCACATTATTTAGCTCCACCTATGTCAATACTGTGAGGTCCTTCTTAAAAGTACTTTACCAAAATGAATCAGATGAGTTGGTCAAACACTTTAAGTTCTGTAAGGATGAAAGGTTGTTTTTTGGAGAATAGTTCTGTCATCCATTAAAGAAAAAACTCAAATCAAATCTGAAAATACTCAAGGGAAGTGTGATCTAGTAGAAACACACTGATGGAGAAATCTAGATCCTGACCTGTATCCCTAATATTCAGAATTCTAACATAAAGAAAGGTCTTTCCTAATCTTACAATAGATTATTAAATGAACTGGTTTCCACATGGGATTTAGTTATACGAACTGATAACCTTCTCCAAGTTATTTACATCTAAGACATGCTCTAAATAAGAAAGTGAATATTTTACTGAAGTATTTCTAACTATGGAATTTCATATTCTCCTGAATGCGTCTCTTGGAATATTACAATTAATGAAGGGATCCAAAAAAATCTCTGAAGTTGCATCATGGTGAAGGATTGGGGTGAAAACACTTCACTTTTGTTCATTTTTACTGAGAAGTCCAGGCATAATAGGGAGTGTTTATTTATTCATTATAGGTTCTGCAGTGCTTGGCCTAGCACTTTGTATATAGTAGATACTCAAGAAAGATTTCCTGAAATAATAAAATATTAGGTATTATAGCACTGTGATATAGATTTTCAGAAAACACTTTATATTTGGCCAGAAATAAATCTTATCTTTATAAGTGATGTTACAGATTTCCAAAGAAAACAAATCTAATTGTTAGTAAGCAATAATCTCATAATTTTGAAAAAAAAAAATGAACAGACATGTGAAGTCAATTATATAAGTCTTCTAATTTCTAGGATTTCTATTAAAGATATTATTTATTCTATACACAGTTGTTCGTTTCATTCACTGCTTAACTGTATAAGGCATCATTTACATATGGATTGCCAAATAAATATATCTCTAGATCTCACTTCTTTTCCTAATAAGAGATGAAACCTAAAGGTCTTGATTTGGGTGACCAAAGAATGAATATCAGTTTCCCCATTTTTGCTCAGAAGTCAAGGCAGTATATATGGACACACACACATATGCATATATGTGAATATGGGCATTTGTGTATGTATATATGTATACATTCATACACATTTTATTAAAGTTTCTTCTGTTGAAAAAGAGAGAGAGAGAAAGATAGACATATACAGAGACAAAGAAATGTAATCATTGGAGAAGTATTTACTGATTGCTTACTATTTAGAAGGCATTGTTCTAAAAGCTGGAGATACAGAGATAAATGAGACTCATAAGATCTCTGCTTTCAAGAAAGTCATAATGTACTGGTTGGATATAGAATATATTCATGTAAACAGGTATATATATATATATATATATATATATATATATATATATGAACATAAATGCATACATATATGTATACATATACATTTATACAATCAAATATACAAATACACAGCTAAAATACCAAATAATGATAAATGCCCTGCAGAGAATTAAAATTAAGCGATGTGTGATTTGCGCTATTTTAGATTGGAGTGGGACAAAAATATCCTTTTTTGGAAGATTCATTTAATCTGAGATCTGAATGATAAGAAATCACTCTTGCAAATACCCGCGTTCATGACAGAATTCCTTGTACTTCCTCGACAAGCATTCTGGGCAGAAGCAAACTTCCTTAAAAGAGATTGAGCTCTACGTCTTAGAGGAGTTGAAGGAGATCCAGAGAAACAAGTGATTGTGTAGAGAGTAATGAGATGTCACATATGTAGATAGTAGCATATTGTGTATGGTTCGGTAAGCTAGGTTAATAAGGATTTGGGTTTTACACTAAGTGTGATGAAATGCCTTTGGAAAAACTTAGGGGAAATATATGAAGGAATGTGTATTTAGAACATTTATATGTGTGGGAAAGAGATTGTAGACATGGAAGTCAATAGTGTAGGCTAGAGAGAATAATGGAGACAAGTGGACATACTGAACACATGGTTTGGAAATAGTGTCATCAGAACTTGCTGATGAATTGGAGATTAGCCTCAAGTGGAGTCAAGGATAGTTCTTAGGTTCTGGAACAAGCACATGATGTGTTGTTACAATGTTAGTAAAAATTACACTGTAAGAAGCTACTAAGCAGGTTTCATGAAAAATATGTATCTTCTAGTTAGGTGTGCCATTATTTCTGAAAACAGATGCTTCAGTTTTCGTCATTGGGCCATTGAATATTGCTTGAATTCTTAAATGAATTTGCCAATTAGTGTGCATACACTTGAGTGCAAGAGCTTTGTAGACCTTTGAAAAGCTACAAACTCACCTTATTTCCACATAAAAAATCTAGCAAGACTGAGAGTCATGGATTCTATTCTTCTGTTTACCTTACTGCAACTGATAGAAAAGATTATGTATAAATAGTGTAAGAAAAGATATTTACAATGCTAAATTTGTTGGGCGATGGACTCTCCCTTCAGGCAGGAATGAGGGTTTTCCCCATGGACATTTTAGCCAGTGGTCGAGGTAGGTATCATCGAAACATTTACTGCAGAATGGTTGAGTGCTATCTCTGAACGGGAATTTTACTCTGAAGGTAAAACCTCATTTTATACAATTCATGCTCATCTTAAAACAAAGAGATGGAATTAAACCTCAACACGGTGATATGTATGCCTGCACGTATGCAACTTTTAACATGTTTTATAATGCAAAAGTGCTCCTGTCTCCACTATTTGATCCTATTCCACTTCTCTCTGCAGAGTTCAACAGCATATTTATGCAGAGGTGTGCCTTTCCCACAGGCTCTCCCTACTGTATTCATGTCCAGAACTGATGTTTTATCTCAGCAATTAAAGAAGGCACTGTTTTAAGACTCGTCCAACTAGCTGACTGTCTGCAAACTCTCCACCAGAGATGAAGGCAGCAACCATAGGGCTCTTCCACGAGTGCACTGTTTTGCTCCATATGGATGTCTTTTCTCTCCTTTTCTTCCCACACTGTGTATTTTCCCATTGACACTTCTAAAGAAAGCTTCTCCAAAGGAAAAATGCTCATTATGACTACACAGAATTAATTTACCAACTGGTAGGTCTGTTTCCATGTGAGGGAACAGATTTTAGCTGAATCCCTTTTTAATGTTTACTAGGTTGTGCATCTGTCTGTAATCCAGACTTCTCTTTCTCCCTGGCCACCTACCCATATGAACTCATTCTCTCAGTTCCACAGTGATCTGTTGCACCTCGCCTAACACTACAACTAAGAGGAAAAAAAAAAGGCATGTAGTCTTGCAACGCTCTCAATGTTTCCAAATGTTTCATTGCTAGATAAATGTAATGGTAAATGTACATGTTACTGCCAACTTTTTAGCTACATATTTGCTAGGAAGCACAGAGGTACATTTTTCATTTTAATGTGATGAAAGTTCTCAAGAGTTTTCAAATCATTGATAATCATGACATCATGACATGAATATGTGTAACATATATTTCAAAACAAGAAATGTACATATCATAATCATATTTGCTTAGTTCTTATGGTAAGTGAAGTTTAAAAACAAGTTTAAGGTATTAGTTTATAATAGCCCTAATCTGTTTCATAATTATTACCTCACTCACCTATACATGTATTAACTATTTTGCTAAATTTAGGATCAGGTACTAATAACCCTAAAGCAACTGAACTTATGTTCTACACTCTAGCGAAACTTTGAAGGAGGTGATAGATGACTTGGAGGTTTTTGCTGAAGTGAAAGAAAGCCTACCCTCCATGACTACGTTTTTCTCTCTCCCATGGTAAGCAAATCAAGTGAAAGGGAAAATTTCAGCACTGAGGACTGAAAGTGAGCCTATACTTACGTATAATCTCTGAAAAAGATATATGTCTAAACTATGCAACAAAGCTAGGTGCTTGGCTTGATGCAGGACTATGCAATATTTGTGTGTATAACTCTGTCTCTGAGTATTTCTGACATTTATTATTTATAATAACAACAGAGTGAAATGAAAATAGTAGTTATATTGATTTTTAAAAGCTGAAAAGGCATATTTAATAGCTTGATACCTTTCACTAGACTAAAACACACAGATATTTCTAGAAGTAATATTCTCTCTATTAAAAATCTGAAACACTCTTTTTATGATGGTTCTTATTAACTAACAATAAAATGTGATGGATCCTATAGTGTGTGTGTGTGTGTGTGTGTGTGTGTGTGTGTGTTATTTCTGAGGTAAATTATCCTGGAAACATAAAAAAGCAATATCATATTTTTCATCAGTATCCATTTCAACAGATACATGATCAAATACATAAAACAAACGGTAACTGTCAAGTGATATGTTAGAGATATCAAGTCAGTGACTGTCAGTAAACTGATTGACGTTACAGAAATATAAAGAAACTTTTTATTATTTTTTACTTTCTACTATATACTAGTTATGGAGGATTTTACTAGTTTTTATGTGGTTGTAAAACTAAAATTTGCTACAAAGGCAAAATATCTACACATAAAAGTAAAAACATGGCAGGGTCTGTCGTGGGCAATTTCACTCACAACAAGAATAGTAAGTTAAGATAATGAAGAAGTAATGAATTGTTTCAAAAGCTTATCCACACAAGTAGAAAAATAATGAAGTAAAGGAATATTAGAGCAGTAGCAAAATAATTTTAAATCTCATATAAGGGTTCTTATGGTAATAGGAAGAATATGTTTGAAGAGAGATGGGAAATATGCAAACCTTTCTAGAATAGTGCTCAACTATGTTATGACTGTCTGAGACAACGCTGAGTTGGGTTCTGAGTGGAGTGGGTTCTCCACTGAAATTCTAATCTGACTCCATGTTACTCTCTCCCACAGTCTAGGCCTGCCATAGTTAGTGCCACTACTGTAGAAGAAGAAATAAAATACTTATTTCTTTTCTACTTCATTGCTATATTTCTTTCCAAATCTTAGGGAGGGTTTTGAAGGTACAGATGTTACCAAAGAGTTCCAGCATCTGTTCCTCTTCCATTTGTATTTTGAGGAGTGGTTCCAAATTTCTCTAGCATGAGGGTGAAGGGAGGTGAAAGATACTGGGTGATGAGAACGAAGTTAAAGATATGAAGCAAGTGTACCGATTTGTGTTTCTCACTTTCCATATTCATTCTCTTTTATTTTAAAAAAAAAATTTTTTTAACGTTTATTTATTTTTGAGACAGAGAGAGGCAGAGCATGAACGGGGGAGGGGCAGAGAGAGAGGGAGACACAGAACCGGAAGCAGGCTCCAGGCTCTGGGCCATCAGCCCAGAGCCCGACGCGGGGCTCGAACTCACGGACCGCGAGATCGTGACCTGAGCTGAAGTCGGACGCTTAACCGACTGAGCCACCCAGGCGCCCCTCCATATTCATTCTCAAGTTTTCCTGGGTGCTATATGTTTCTGACACTTTCAAAAGAACATATATTTCACATCAATTGATGACAAATAAATATAAGGACTTCAGTTGCCTCCATCCACAAAATAAGATTAGCCTAAGGTCATCTGTAATTCTCTGCAACCATTCCTTGTGTGATAAAATAGCATCTTCCATGTTCTCTCTACTTGAAGGATGTGCATCTGGGGGCTCTTTTCTTGGGGAGAAGATACTGTATCTAAACCCTCTGAACTTGATGCTGCGTTAGACAAAGAAGTAATTATAACTTTTCTCCTGCACTCTCTCCATGATATTCTCTACTGCTTATTTAGCAAGAATTTACAATTGTCTTGTTCTTAGATAACCTAATTCACGCTCTGGGTACCATACAGGGAAGACTGTGGGCACTAAATTGTATGCAACTCTTGGCAAAGTTTTTTTTTACTAGAGCATTAGATCGAGATGTCTTTTGGTATCATAAGGCTACTAGTAACATGATAAGAATTGTTTGATTTATTGCATATCTATGCACCTGGCCCTGTGTTGGGTACTTCCATTAATGATGTATACCATTTGTCTTTTAATAATTCAGAAGTGCTCTGTTACTATTGTTTTTTTTAGTCCAGATACTTGGACCATACTTTCAAAGACTCTGAACAGCTACATCATTGTAAGTCCATACTCCTCTAGTTCCTTTATTATGATATTATATCTACTTGAAAGCTTAACTTATCTTCCATATTCAATTCTAAACTTCTTGAGTTCTGTTCACCTATAGTGCTTTTGTATTCGGTAGATAAATGTTAAAGATTTATTTGGTGAAAGAATTTTTCTTTTCATCTGACTTCTCCAAATAGTAAAAACAGCAATGCAACAGCATGTTTAAACACCATTAACATGGAAATAATCAGCCTCCCTAAATAAATAAATAGCATGGTACCAATGAAAACATAAGAATGACTTCAATATTTTTATGCAAAAGCAAAAAGCAAGGAAAAAAACCCTATTCTGTTCACATGAATTAATACAATAACTGAGGCTACCAAATTAGCAGCTAGATTTTTCCATTGCTGAGCTTGTTAAGTGAAAAATGGTACCTTATTTCCCAATGGAACCTGCACAATACAAATATTTCATAAATATAGTGTTTTATCCTGCAAGTATTTGTATGCTAAATTTTGTTAGACCTTCACTGAGGGTGAATTTTAGACTGGCAGTTTCAAATTACCATCTGTAGTTCTAAAGCTAAAATTTGTAAAGGTGTAATTAGGAGAAGGGGAGAAAAGCCCTCCAGTGACCATAACACAAAATGTCAGCGCTGTTAACAACTAAATGTGACAACATTTAAATAATGTACTTCCATTGACACCCAAAGAATAAAATCTAACCATTAGGATGGCATCTAGATAGCAGATGATTTCACAGGAAAGTGTTCAGACCTCCATCAAGTTAAGAATCAATAGAACCTAGGCAACTGTGGTAGAGTCAAAGACACAGTCTCAGCTCATGAAAGGCCCTTCTGTGCTAGAGCTATATTAAATTATCACAGTTAATGTAAAATCAACCTCGGTGTAAAAGATAAAAGGGTAAAGTTCTCACAAATGATCACTTATCACTCCATTCCGAAATGCATACAGCATTCATTATAGATCGAAATGCCACTCAAATTTCATCATTTAGTAGGGTTTTGAAACAGCCAAACCATTAACAGAAGAGAGTAGCTTTTTATATTTATACAACCAGTGACTAATGAAACATTATACCCTGTGTGCAAAGGGTAAAAAAAAAAAAAAAAACCTTTATTTTGTAATGAACCCAATTGGAGCCCTTTTTAAACACAGTGTAATATGGCTTCACTGTTTCATCGAGCCTCTCATTACGCATGTCAATAATCCTAGGTAAACTACTGTTGAACTTCACAGCATTTATCTAGCAGCATGAATAACATTAATCCATGGGGTGCTTTTGATGAATTGTAGTTCAAAAAGCAAAGCCAGAAATGACTTCTTACAAAGTGGTTAGAGAAGTATTTATTAGAAATATGTCAACTGCCAAATACCTAAAGGTAGCTTGGCTACTTAGGAAATCATGCTGTTGGCTAGCTTGCAAACACTGGGAAAACATATGCATTTGCTCCACTTGAATTACTTACAAAAAAAAAAAAAGAAAAAAAAAGAATGACATACTTTTCATCTAAGTATGTAATTTTGTCTGTCACTTCTCTTCTAATTCTTTATATTTTTTATGTCACATTGCTTTCAACACAATGTGACATGCTATACAACATGCCCCCAGGTTCCCAAAAACTGTTAGTGAGAAGCTCTTAGAAAGTTAGGAGTGAATTGGACTACACTCCCATGACTGCATGATCTAAACATACAGGTCAGCATGAACTGAAAACTACTCCTGGGTTCTGCTTCAAGGATCTCACTTATCTTCTTGACACACCCAGTGGACCCAGTGGTTGTGACATTCTCTCTGGCAGTCAGCCTGACAGGGTGTGTCTGCAGGGGGTTACCACATTTAATTCTAGTTTATGACTCTAATTTGATTAGGCTGATCTTTCCCCAAAGTTGTAATCTGCACAATTCATAGGATGGTAGAAATCAACCTCTCAGCTCTATCTTTAAATAGTTCATATGTGGACAGTCTATTTACTGCAAGCCTTATTCTGCCTTCAATAACCAAAGTGCTATTAAGAAGTGAGAGACTGCCTACACCAAAGTACTTTGGAAATATTAAATTTGTATATTGATTCAATATATTATATTTCCCCAGTTTTGGTCTGCATCATAACAAAATAAATCTCTGGGGAAAAAACACAAACTAGATTAATTTTTTTTCCTAAAATACAATCCCTTCACAAAGAATAAGACTTTACCCCCAAAATTCTTTTTTGGAAAGGTAGAGAACTAATTCATGTTTCGTATAATATTTTATAATTAGATTCATGGGAAAAATATTAAATAAACAACCTCTCTCCATGATTTTTAAGCTATACTGGATTTATTACAGCATCATGCTTTATACAACACTCATCTGGAATACTTTAATATTGTGTAAGACACAAAACTAGTCTTCCAAAAGGTTTTCATGGGGAAATATACCTTATATCCTTCCATTATCTAATGCTTCTTTCCCTTAGAAATTCACAATATACCCTGACATATTTAATAAACTCTGAGAAGTCTTGCAATAAAGAAACTTGACTAATTTTGTCTATAGCATTAGTTATCAACCTCATAAAAGTTCATCTCTATCCAGCAATATGTTAAAGCTATCTCATAGACAATAATCGTGGCTTTTGGAGGTTTGGAAAAACAGAGATTCTCTTAATCTTGGGTATTGATATTTGTTTCTGGCATTTTGTTACGTTTACTCAAATTGTGAGATTAGTTCAGTGAAGAAAAAATATATGTGGGTATTTCAAATCATTGTTCATAAGAAATTAGTGTAATTATCACTACTGCACACCTCTGTCTTTGCTACATTTCAGTAACATGCTGTCATTCTTTATGAAACCAGTTATTGTGATAGCAAAGTATATATTTTTATGATAATACAACCAAAATTAACTTAAGGTAAATATAGCTTTCATGATTGTGATTTATAACTAAAAGCATTTATTTGTAAAATTTAAAGAAAATCACTATTATTTACTCATCACCACCAAAACTTATATATTTGTAATAAAGAAAACCTTTTACAAAATTAATTTTTATTTTTAGTGTATGATGTAATTTTATTTTATTACTTTGACTTGGAACACGTTAATTGTGAATCTTTTATGAAAAGTCCTGAAAGAAAAAGAAAACCCGTTTAAATTTTTGTTTAATATTCTAAAGATTGTGATAAATTTAAAGTCTTTCAGGTCATTCATTTTTTTCTCATATAACGATGTCAAAAAAGTACTCACCGTGTACAATGAGAACATACTCTGCGCTGCTTTGGCCAATGGTGTTTGTGGCTTCACATCGATATGTACCATTATCCGTTTTGTTCAGGAAAAGAATGTTTAGCTCCCTACCACTCACAACCATTCGGTCAGGATCTGGCAATTCTCCACCATCCTTTGTCCACAAAACAGGTTCTGGCCTATTAGATTTAAATATGCATATAGAAAGGAAAAATGAGAAAGTTTTCATACTGCGTAAATTAACTAAATCAAGCAATTTTTAAATATTTAACAACGATTCTGTGCATATCCATATGCTAACTTCTGTAACGTACCAAACAACCACCATGCTCTCACAGAGAATATCTGGAGATATGGTAGATATAATTTAATTTTATTCTGTTTAGCTAAGCAGACACGTATGAAGGAATTAACTTGTAGAGTCATTTTAGCGTCCTGTGGTCCTGATCCTGATGCTGATGGCTCATACCTACTAATTTCTGGAGGACTATCCTGCGGTTACTGGAGAAGCCGTTTCCACAAGTACAATTATGCTTTTGCACCTGGGGCTACCACTGTGACACAAATTGCCTAAGACCACCTGAAGCTTCTCCTACTTCCGTTCCCTGCCTTTCTCATCCCCCTATAGGCTTTTTCTGGAAGTTCTCTCTTTTATCCTCCTAGTTTTATTGAGATACAATTGATATCTAACACTGTATTAAAGTGTACAACAGAAGGATTTGATATATGTATATAATGCAAAATAATTACAATAGCCGTACTTAACATCCATCACCTCACATAGTTATATTTTTTCCTGTGATGAGAACTTTAAATAGCTACTCTTGAGCAACATTCAAATAGAAAATACAATATTGTTAATTATAGCCAACATGCTGTACATTATACTCCCAGAACTTATTTATCTTATAACTGGGAGTTTGTACCTTTGACCACTTTTACCCACTACCCTATCCCCCCGTCTCTGGCCACTTTTATTTGACATTGAATTGGAAGTCCTAGTCAGAACAATTAAGTGGGGAAAAAAAATAAAGGCATAGAAATAGGAAAGGAAGAAGTAAAATTGCCTTTTTTTGCTGATGACATGATATTAAGAAAACCTCAAAGACTTCACTGATAACTGTTAAAACTAATAAATGAATTTAGTAAAGTTACAGTATACACAATCAATATACAAAATCAATTATATTTCTATATATTAACAATGAACTATCAGTAAGAAGTTAAGAAAACTGTCCTATTTATAATTGCATCAAAAAGAATAAAATATTTAGGAAAAATTTAAGGAAGTAAAAAATCTGTACACTAAAAGCTATAAGACATCGATAAAAGAAATTAGAGAGAACACATACATATGGAAAGATAACCTATGTTCATTGATTAGAACAATTAATTTTAATTTTCCACACTACTAAAGTGATCTTCAGATTCAAAGCAGTCCCTATCAAAATTCCAATGGCATTTTTAACAGAAATAAAACAATCCTAAAATGTCTATGGAACCACAAAAAGCCCTGAATAGGCAAGCAATCTTAAAGAAGAAAAATATTGGAGGCATCACACTTTCTGATTTCAAACTATATTAAAAAAGCTACAGTAATTAAAACAGTATGATATTGGCATAAATGCAGACATATAGGTAAATGGAACAAATTAGGGTGTCCAGAAATAACCTCACACATATATGGCCAATGACTTTTTGAAAAAGGCAGCAAGAATATGCAATGAAGAAATGACAGTCTCTTCAACAAAGGGTGCTGGGAAAACTGGACAGCCACATGCAAAGGAATGAAACTGGATCCTGAGTGTCTACCTTACACAATAATCAACTCAAAATGGATCAAAGTTTGAACTTACGTTCTGAAACTAAAACTTCTAGGGAAAAAAATAGGGAAAGTTTTCTTGATATTGGTATTGACAATTATCTTTTGGATGACAAGAGCAAAGGCAACAAAAACAAAAATAAACAAATGGGACTATGGCAAACTAAAAACTTCTGCATGTGTACCCCTGATGTTTATTTCTGCTTTATCTGCAATAGCCAAATTATGGAAACAGCACAAATGCCCACCAACAGATGAATGGATAAAGGACATGTGATATATATACACAATGGAATATTACTCAGCCATCAAAAAGGATGAAATCTTGCCATTTGCAAAATGGATGGAGCTAGAGATATTATGTTAAGTAAAGCAAGTCAGAGAAAGACAAATACCATATGACTTAATTCATATGTGGAATTTAAGAAAGAAAAATGAACAAAGGGGAAAAAAGAGGGACGCAAATCAAGAGACAGACTTTTAACTCTAAAGCACAAATTGATGGTTACTGGGGGGATGGGTAAATTAGGTGATGGGGATTAAGGAGCACCAGGTGTTGCATGGAAGTGTTGAATCACTATATTGTACACCTGAAACTAATATAATACTATATGTTTGCTAACTGGAATTTAAATAAAAACTTAAAAAAATATAAAGAAAAAGCTTCTGCACAAAATGGAAACCATTAATGAAATGGAAAGGCAATCTAAAGAATGGGAGAAAATATTTGCAAATCTTATATCTGCTAAAGGAGTAAGTATCCAAAATACATAAGGAATTTATACAACTCAGTAGCAAAAAAATGGCCTAATTAAAAAATTGGCAGTGCAATTGAATAAACATTCTTTCAAAGAAGACATACAAATGGCCAATAATTGCGTAAAACTATGTTCCACATCACTAATCATTGGATAAACGCAAATCAAAACCATAATGCAATATCACCTCATACTTGTTAGAATACCTATTATCAAAAAGTCTAGAAATAAGAAAGGTTAGAGAAGATGTAGAGAAAAAAGAACCCTTGCACACTGTTGGTGGGAATATAAATTGGTGAAGTTCCTCAAAATTTTAAAAATAGAACTACCAGTTGATCCAGAAATTCCACTTTTGAGTAAATATCCAATGGAAACAAAATCACTATCTCAAAAAGATATCTGCACACTATGTTCATTGCACCATTGTTTACAATAGCCAAGACATGGAAATAACCTATGTGTCCATCAATGGGTGAATGGATAAAGAAAATATATTCCAAATATAACGGAATATTATTCAGCCATTAAAAAAAAAGGAAATCCTACTTTCTTGAGACAACATGGATGCACCTTGATGGCATTAGGCTAAGTGAAATAGTGAGACAAAGTATGATCATACTTATATGTAGACTCTAACAAAAGATTTTAGGAACTAATAGAAACTGATAGTTCTCTTTTAATTAAATTATTGCAAAGAATTACCATCTCAAAACCTGCTTTTAGGGAAGAAAGAATAAATGAAACATGGACTTCTATCTTCAAATATTTTACATACTTATGTAATTATTAATTATAGGAATAGTTAATAATACCTACCACCATGTATTGATAATGGTAGCTATCCTAGATATGTTATTAATATGTTCTATACTTCTCCCAACAACACTTTGATACAATTTTTTTAATTTAATGCATGCAAGAATATTCATCAGAGATGTATCCAAACCCTGGTCTGACTCTGTAGTCAATGCTTTGTCTGCTACTTCTTGCTTTCTAACATGATGAATATTTTCCTGGTACTTATATGACAACTATTCTATTTAAACATGATTTTATCACATTATCAGAAATTATTTTGAAACAGCTTTAATTATTTATTTATTTTGGTGAAAACATTTACTCTGTTTTGTTGTTATGAATACAATTAAGACATCTATCTTGATAAGTGATGCCTACAACTATAACACCTTTACCAAGACAAAGGTTATGTATTTTTCTGACAAAATGCTGTAGAAGTGATAAAGTTACAAAGCAAGCAATAAAAGCTACGAGAAATAGTATCAAAACAAGTAGATCAGCAATGTGATGAAAGAATCATTTAGTTTAAGCAGTAAAAGCACTTGGGGAGACAACAGAGAGAAAACAAGATGATCAGGGCTGTGCCTGTGAAACTTCTGAAGAGGCACTTTAGGGAAAACAAATAAACCAAAAACTAGTTATCCAAAAATATTTAAAAAATACAATTATTTATATCATCCAATTATATAGACAACTCACTCTCATAGTATCTTTAATAAAACCCAAACCACTAATATTTCTCAACTTGCTCCATGTATCCCACATCTGCTAGTTGATCTTTGAATTTACTAATTCTTATTTTAAAATTGATAGCCTGGGGGCACCTGAATGGCTCAGTCAGTTAAGGGACCTACTCTTGATTTCAACTCAGGTCATGATCTCACAGTTCATGGGATCGAGCCCCAAGTTGGGCTCTGCATTGACAACCTGGAGCATGCTTGGGATTCTCTCTCTCCCTTTCTCTGCCCTCCCTTGCTCACAAAGGAGCTCTCTCTTTCAAAGTAAATAAACTTAAAAAAAAAAACACTGATACCCTGGGTGATATTGTACCTTTTAAGGAGGCAAAACTGGCACAATAAAACTATGACTTACTGCATATAATAGAAATATTAGAAGGTATGTCTTTTCTACAAAGCTACATAAGGCCAACATTAAAATAAGTTATATTAAGGATAATTAGAATTTGAAAACATTCATCCTTAAAATGCTACTCAATGGAAGTATTTTATTAAGAGGCAATACTTCTTTGATGTGTAAGTTAGAATTTTTAAACATACACAGACATAATTATATGTATATATCTATACATTTCCATACAATCAAAATTATACCCCTCAAATCCAACCTGTCATAATTTTTCTCTGCTTCTGCTTACAAGATTTCATTTACATCTTAAAGCATATGGCCCTGTAATCATATAATTAAATTTAGATATTTATGTTTCATTGTGTACATAGAAATGAAGTCAAAGCTCTAGATCAACACTTAAGTTGTCAGTCTATATTAAAAAATATTTTCTAAAAAGATAATTTTCTTTTTTAGAAAATAATGAAAAAGCACCTGTATAAATGGTTAAAAGAAGATTTTAGCAGTGTAAGTCACTGCTGACACTGAACACTGCAGGATTCTTGATCCTACTCTGTATAGTAAATCTTCAAGGTGGCAAAAAAAAAAAGCACCATAAGACGCAATTTTAATGAAATGGAGGTTAGAGTTTATACATCGATTAAATATACCCTACACATATTCCAATTAGTACTTAAAATGTTCAAGCTTCTTAATATCACCATAAAAATATTAAGTGGTTTAGCAAGTCTTGATACAATTTGTGTTTCATCTTAATAAAGAGGGCCCCTAGGCTTTCTCTAATTGGAACCCAGAAATGATTGAGTTTCTTGCTGCAAATGAATAACAATCTTCCCTGCTGTTCAGGCAACCAAAGGAGATCATTTAAAAAGTGGTTCCAGTCTATAGTTTCTATGTGATAAGGCTGAAAAAGAGTAGAAGCCAGACACCAGGAGTAACAGGACAGTGACACTGCATCAAGCATGAGATAACACTATATAACTCCATAGTGAGAACATTAATATAGTCAATTCAGTTTCCCCTTAAAAAGTCCTGATATTAGAATTTGGAAATCTTCTGTAGGAGATAACATTTGATTTATGATCCTGTCTACCATATCTATAGGGCTAAAGAGATGTGTTTTTTTTTTCCCTTCCTTATGCACCTAATGACATTTTGCAGCAGTTTCTTCATACAATGACAGAAAAAAACAACAATAACAACAACAACCACCACAACAACAAAAGTGAAAGAAGAAACTAAACACGCTTGTGCATTCATTCTCTTACTTTCTAAAGTCTTGGTAGAGTTGTTTTACCTTAACAGATTAAAAAAAATTAACTTAGTGTTTTGTTTTCTAGATATCTAATAATAGATTCTCTGACATCTTGAATAACTCCTTATTTATAAATCAGTGTTAGAAGACTAAGCTAGCAGTCTACTTAAGATCTTGAACTGGATACAAGTTCCACTGATTATTCATTTCCACTGAAATTTTTAATTTGTTTTTTGGAGCATTTATTCTATACAGTTATACCATAGGCATAGTCCTTCTGATTCTTCCAACTGCATATGGGATCATTACTCCCTAGGCATTGATGGCAATGGAATCTTGCTTTGCCTTCTTAGCTCTCATCCTCTTTTAGGCTCAGGCTTGCGAAGAATAAGCAATTCAGTTACCGAAAAGCAAGTGTCATAATGCAGATCTCTAAAAAATAATTCTCCAGGTATCTTGATAGAAGTAGACAACAGTAAAAGGTCTTCCAAAGTGGGAAATGGATATACCCTCCAGTATCTTCCTTTCCCCAAATGGTTCTATCCCCTTTGAGCTCTGCAGAGTCTTTTCCTTCATAAGCACAGTACATGTTGGGATCTAACACTAAAATAAGTCTTATGAAAATGAAACTTACTTTTCCTAAGTGAAAGAAAAAAAAAATAAGTCACTGTAATAGTATCCAAGTAAACATCTTGTTCTGGCTCAAAGTTCAAAAGGAAAGAAAGACACTTACAAATACATGTATCTTACATTTCTTTCATATAAGACAAATCAAGGAATCATAGTTAATAACTTGGTGCCTCATATACTTATGTACTTATAGTTGTATGGCACATGAGGATGACTATTGCCTTTATTTCAGTTTAAAATTCCCTGGTGGTAGACGATGTGATTGAAGATTTAATACTAGGAAGATTTTTTTTAAGGCCACTACTCCTCTATTTCCTGTGATTTTTAAAAAAATTTTTTTAACGTTTATTTATTTTTGAGACAGAGAGAGACAGAGCATGAATGGGGGAGGGTCAGAGAGAGACAGAGACACAGAATCTGAAACAGGCTCCAGGCTCTGAGCGGTCAGCACAGAGCCCAACGCGGGGCTCGAACTCACGGACCACGAGATCATGACTTGGGACGAAGTTGGATGCTTAACCAACTGAACCACCCAGGCGCCCCTCCTGTGATATTTTTACTCTAAAGTGAAAGAAGATGCTAGAAGTTACATAAATGTCTTGATCCCTTTTCCTGCTTTAAGCACAAACGTTTAAATCAAGAAATTATACTGAAGTGTCTATATATAAAACTATGTTTTTGCTATCAGATTTTTAGAAAAATGGAGGGAGAGAAAGAAAAATGGAGGGAGAGAATTTAAATTCAACTTTACAAGTGACTTTAAAATTTGGGTCAAGTTGAAAAACTTAAATTTATGGGCCTCTGGGAAGAAGGATTCTCAGGGAATCTAGCCTGGGCACACCTTCATTGAGTTCATGGAGGTTGCATCCACAAACCACAGCCCAAACATTGCCAACCAAGTGAAGTAGAAGAAAAAAAAGAGAAGAGGAAAAAAATTAGTAGCTGGTATTGTTTACTCCTTTTCCTAAAATTTAATATATAAATACAAAGCAAGTTCAAGGAGTAGCTTTTCTTAGAGCTGTGAGACCAATTCAAAATATAATTTTGTGATGGATCTCTATTGGAAGCAAAAGATGTAGCTGCCACACAGGAAAAAAATGAAAGGGATTACTTTTGAGCGATTTATTACATTAACTGCTTCAAGTTTAAAGATATACAAAAGATTATTTTGTTATTGAAGATCAAATGAGAGATTTCTGCAAATGATTTGTAAATAACACTCTACATATATATAAAGTCATATTCTTAATTATTGTAAAATGTTGATCTAGGACCTTGGAGAATTCATCAAGCTACAATTTTTCATCAGATTTGATTGTTGGGAAACTTATTTGTGGTGAAATTTGCTTTCTTTTCATTCCTAATATGGATTTTATACTTTTTATGGAAGCAATTCTTAAAATATCAAGGAGTTTTTATATTATCCAAGTTAACTTTGAATATTCTACTTATCGCAGCTGAGGTTCATTTCAAAATGTAATCAATGAAATATTTATGTGTCTGTCTTTATAGACACAGTTTTGTTCAAAGGAAAACAAAACTTCAGAGTCATTTAAAGTAGTCTTCAATGAGTCTTGATGAGTTTAATTACCAGAAAATGTTCTACTCTTACAATCTTAAAACAGATAAGAGATCAATGAAGATTTTTGGTTGTTGTTTAAGTATGCCTATATATTCTTGACTAGGTACTTCATAAGTTTATACAATTAATATCTAACAACTATCAACAAACAAATATGTTTAAGTTTTTGAACCAGAAATTATGAGGGATATGAGAAAAATAAACATCTCTCTGTGATATTACATTTTAGTAGTTTATATCAGATATATGTCATCAATCATCATCAACCATAAAACTTGCAGGGCGTGGTAAGTGATATAAATGAGTTATAAAACATAAAGATTCATCATACCTATATTAGGGACATTACAACAGGCTTTACAAAAGATAAAACTCTTGATTAGTGTCTTTTTAAAAAAAACTTTTTTCACATTTATTTATTTTTGAGAGACATAAAGAGACAGAGCGCCAGCAGGGAAGGGGCACAGAGAGGAGACACTGAATCTAAAGCAGGATCCAGGTTCTGAGCAAGCTGTCAGCACAGAGCCCGATGTGGGGCTCGAACCCACAAACCGTGAGATCATGACCTGAGCCGAAGTTAGACACTTAACCAACCGAGCCACCCAGCTGCCCCTTGATTAGTGCCTTTAACTGTGGTAGGATTTTGGATAATAGAAATGAATGATGCCAATTCAAGAGAAGTCAGAACCCAAGATAAGATGCTTGCCCTCCAGAGGCCATATTGTTAAAAATATGGATTTAAATATGACAAGTGCTAAGAGAAGAGAATAGGGTTAATAATAAGGAATATTGTCATTTGCTAAGATAGCAGATTATAAAGGTGCAAAATTAAAGTAACTTAATAGGATAACTGAATTGGGAGTAATAAAATCAAAAGCCAAGATTAAATTGATATGAAAAAACAGGACCAAATATGCTTATAAGGAATTTAGTCCAAGACAAAGTTTATAAGACAAAAGCTGAAAATGAAAAAAAAAAAGTGTTATTTTAGTGTCAGACCAAAAGACTGTGGCTGTCATTAATATGGGAAAGAGAATGAAATGTGGTAGGGAACATTCTGGTCATAAAAAGAACAATGTAGGAAAGCAAAGAAATAGAAAGATTTGGGGTATAGACATGTGTTAGAGGAGGGAACCAAAAAAAAAAAAACTGTATATTTTTTAGCTCATAACTCAAGCCTGGCTTTGGATGCAAGGCTAAAATATCTGTGCTTTATGAAAAATAAAAGTACTATGCTAAGGCTTTTAAGAAGTGAGTATTCCTGATCAGAGTTTCCTTTAAGTATAGCAATGTGAAATATCTGAAAAACGCAGTTCAATAAAGAGACCATATACAGAGTCCTTAAGAGTGAAAACCATGTCCTACATAAAGTTGGAGTGGTAAAGGAAAGCAGAAGATATTAGAATAACTCTTGGGAAAGTAAACACAACTTCCTGGAATGAGAAAATGTACGGTGTTAATGAAGAGAGAGGAGCTACTCTCTTTATGGTGCCCAGTCTGTGTAACAGGAGAAATCTCAGTCCTAAATAAGAAAAAAAATAACAATGTAAAACCAACATGCCGCCAAACAACCAGCCAAATAAACAAATAGACAAACAAAAAATAAATCATGATAAAAACAAATTGAGATATAGCAGACAGGGAAAGTTGATGATTTCACTTTGGGATATGCTGAGATCAAGTGCTAGAAGAAAATCAAGAAATACATTTTTATTCAGCAACAAGGAAATGAGAAATTAGAAATCAGGGCTGAGGGCAGAACTGGATTTATTTTAGAGAGATATTGGAGCCAAGCTCAAGCAGGAAAACCAAAGGATAGATTACTGAATATTGTGGAATATTTTCACTTACAGGATGAAGAAAGAAAGAGAATGAAGTCCAAGAGGTCTGAGAGAAGTCAAAAGAGAATAATGTCATATAAACAAGAAAGAATCTCCTCAAAAATTCACTGACTTAAACGTTTACGTTTATAACCCATCAATACCTTGATCCCTCAGTTTCCTCATCCCCTCATATTTGATAATTATTTTATTAGCCTAACCTCAGTCATGGTCACACACTAAACTTAGTCATCTTTATTACTTCACTACTATGAGGCTGAAAAATCTCAAGTAGTTAAATCATAACCTCCCATCTTCTCAGCTCACTGAGCATCACATCAAATCTTCCAATCCTAGCTAATGAATCCACTATTTACCTTTAATCCTCAATTCCTCTCTACCACCTACTTCTCTCTTTAACCAGTCTTCAATGCTATCAAGGTTTCTGTTTTCTTTTTTCCCATCCATTTTGCTTATTTGGTTAATTCCCAGGCATGATGAAACAAATGTTTCTGTTTCTCTTTGTCTTTATCAGAACATCAAAACAAGGTGAAGAAAAAATGAGGAGAGGGTAAATGGTTTATTTTTTTAAATACCATTCTTGAAGTCATCATGCAAGAATAAGCATGAAAAGCAATGAGAAAAACAATTTTATATTATTAAAAAAACCAAACTTAAAGTCAAAGTAAATATTATCTCTGTATCTTTGAGTATTTGATGCATTTACAAAGTTTGTTTGCTTTTCTGATCTGTGAAAATATGTATCATTATGAATATTATTTAGAATATGTGATTAGATCTATACATTTTTTGCCTTCTAAAACTTTTTAATATAACATTTAAAATATGTATTTTTACAAAATTTATATTTTGATACAGCTAATATCATAATTTAAGTTGTCTCTGCCCTCATATTTCAAATATTTAGGGCTGAAATAGTACAGTAAGTGAAGAAAAAAAGGAGAGGCTTGAAGAAGTTAAACAGATGAAAGAAATTTTAAACAATTTTGTTTTTAAATATATAATCTTCCATTGTATTTCTAGGTTTTTGCAGTTATTTGTACTGACTTATTTAATAAGTATGCCTTTGTGTGTTTTGTATGAGAGGGAAAAATTGTTAAATAGTTTCTTAGCCTTTTTTTTTCCTTACTGGTCTCCATGCTCTTTTGTGTTTAGTGGTTTGTGGACATGCTCTTCAATCAGATGCTTTATCATCATAATTTTTATAGGTTAGTCTTTGCCCAGCATAGATATGATATTTCCCTAACCTGCACAATTCTTTTTAAGAAAAGCAATGAATTGTATTGTTTGTTTTTTTTTTTTTCTATTTGCAGTTTGAGCATCTCAGTGATTCCTGTTTAAAAAGTTCAACAATGAAACCCCTAACTCAAATATCACCAAAACTACTTCTGTCTGACGGGGTCAAAGGTGTTTAATGCAGTAATAAATGAAGTCAGTTTGAAGTGGAAAATTCAAGCCTACTTCTTCCATTAAATTGCAGGTTGACACTCTGATTCTGAATCTATCTACTCACTCATGTAAATTCCTGAAATAAACTATTACACGACTGCAGTGTCAAGCAGAAGTCTCATAACATGAAAGATTAGATTTAGATAGGACAATAACATCAGTGTTAAATTCATCATTTATGTTGGAAACCTCAGTAGCAAATAAGAAAAGGACTTATATCCTGATTAATCTGAGCATATGCTACTTGATTCTGTTTTTTATTTTTTTAAAGCTCTCCTTGCCTCCAAATTTAAAAGCTTGTAGTTGAAACAGAAAATAACCTATATGCAAGAGGGAAGTGCTGTTTAGAAGACTTGAAAATAATGGCCCTTTTGAGAGTGTCTATGAAATCCTGGACCACTTTTTACTGAAAAGATAGTGTTCATTGATGATTATTTTAACGCTTTTGAGAAACAATGCAGTCACACTGCAAACTGTATAATTCCAGCCAATTTATGGCACAACAAATAAAAGATTATCTCTAGAAAAGATAAGATTGCTATGATCCTGAAGGAGTGACAGATTTTAGCACTGAAGGAAAAATATTCAAGATTGTGACAAATGCTCAAGATAATCTCTCAAGGGCTTTGCGCTAAAGCAAAACAATTACCCATGCCTTATCTATACTTAACATTTTTCTTTGGTAAATACAAAATATTAATTCCTGGTTAAAAGATCAAGAAATCTTGAGCAAACATCCATTCCCTGATCTAAGCAATAATAAATTCCTCTGTGTATGTACAATAAGCTTAAAATCACCATGATATATATAAAAACGACCACGCTTAAGAAAATATTTTTCAACTTATTTGAAACTTAGCCACTTCTGAAATCTTCCTTTGGCTAAGCTAGGTTTTGGAACATTTTCACCTTTTTTTTTAAATCAAGAATTTAAGAATCTAAGTTTTTCAGAATCTAACACTTAATCAACATATATTAAAAGGACAATTTGTTGCCATATACAATGTATCTATAAGCATCTTAATCAGATGCCTAAAACCCATTCAGTTCCAGAGTACATTATATTACAATGATGGGATCCTATTTTCCATATAAGAGTTTCTTTACAATCCATTACTTGTACTACTGTAAAAATAATGCTAATTAACCTTATAAGATGTAATGCTTATGTTAAACACTGTGTTACTATTATAGAACTGCTTCTGCTCCATGACTTGTTTCTTTACTAATATTAAATCCAATGGTCTTAGAAAGATAAAGGTAAAATGCAGATCATTTATCTGGTAGCTGGGGAATTAAATATTCCATATAAAGCAATGCTGAATAAAACTGAAATTCAGACTTAAATTTTTGAAAGTATATTTTAATCATTTGAATGAAATCCTTCTCAAAAGATCAAACTTATCTGCATTATTTAACATCACATTCTAGTGGCTTTTTTTTTTTTTTTGAGCTATGATCTCTTCAGTCTGAACATACATTTTTGTATACTGATTGTTTTAGAGGAACTGAAGTGATTTAGACTTCAGCTGCATGTCAGTTGGTGTTAATACAATTATTTTCAAGCCTTCTGAGGTGTGATCCACTGAAAAATATATTTTATAACCTTACATAATGCACAAACACATACAGGAAATAAAAGCTTGCTCTTTTTAATGCAATGTGACTTTTTCTTTATTTTTCTTTTTCTTCTTTATTTCTCTGTATTTACCTTTGCAATTCTGTTATTTTCTATTTTATGTTTGGCTTTCAAAAACAATTTGTTAACTGATCTTATGACTCATTCTTATGACACAACCAGCAATTTGAAAAACACCGACCCACAGTGAGAGTTCCTACGGCCTGTCTCCTTGTCCTAGAGCTGCACAGCTATTATATTTTTAATCTTGTTTTTATATAGTCACCTCACAATGTTCATCCCTATACTCTGATCTTGAGTGCTAGTGATGAAGTTGAAGATGGTGATAGCACACCATTTCAGGGACATCTGCTTGTCACAAGTCACAGTGGTTGCTGTTTTCTTCTCCTACTTTTATTTTGGTTCTCTTTTCTTTCTTCTTTCCTTGAAACATCCCAAACATTTCTGGTACTCTGAATTTGCAAGAGTTGAGCAATAAAGCCATTATTAATTACTGGCAGATTCTTCCTATTCTAATTAGAGACTTTTGTAAATATTCATATTTTCTACAATTTGGGGCATTGCTTGCCATTTATATTTTTTTCAAACTGTGAAGGTTAGGGGCTTCTGTTTAATTGAGATTATATGTGAAAAATCGAATCAATATACCTCACATTGTAAAAACCTGTATAATGCAAGAAAATGTCTTTAGATTGTTTGAGTATGTGGCTTTCAGAAGAAGAATGTTCTTAGTTTTACTGTTGCAGATGGCATGATACTACACATAAAAAACTTTAAAGACTGCAAAAAAACTATTAGAACTAATGAATGAATTCAGTAAAGTTGCAGGATACAAAATTAATATGTATAAATCTGTAGCATTTATACACACTAATCTGGAACTAGCAGAAATATGAATTAAGAAACCAATCCCATTTACAATTGTATCAAAGAAAAAAAACTAAGTAGAAGTTTAACCAAAGAGGTAAGAGACATATACTCTGAAAACTTTAAGAGACTGATAAAAGAAATTGAAGATGATACAAATAAATGGAAAGATATTCCATGCTCATGGATTGAAAGAATTAATGCCGTAAAATGTCCATATTACCCCAAACAATCTATAGATTCAATGCACTCATAATCAACATACCAATAGCATTTTTCATGAAACTAGAACAAATAATCCTAAAATTTGTATGGAACCACAAAAGACCCCAAATATCCAAAAGCAATCTCGAGAAAGAACAACAAAACTGGAGGTATCACATTACCAGATTTTGCATTATACTACAAAAATAGAGTAAATGATACAGTATGGTACTGGCATAAAAACAGACACATAGATAAATGGAACAGAATAAGGTGCCCAGAAATATACCACACTTTCATGGTCAATTAATCTATAACAAAGGAAGCAAGAATATATAATGAAGAAAAGAGTGTCTCTTTAATAAGTACTATTGGGAAAACTGGACAGCTGCATGTAAAAAAAAAACAAAACTGAATTACTTTCTTCCACCATATACAAAAATAAACTCAAAATAGATTAAGTACCTAAATGAAAGACCTGAAACCATAAAACATGCACACACACACACACACACACACACACACACACACACACACATATATATTTTATCTGTCTCCTCAGGCAAGGGAAACACAAAAATAAACTATTGGGTCTACATAAAACTAAAAAGCTTCTGTACAGCAAAGGAAACCATTAAAACAAAAAGACAACCTACTGAATGGGAGAAATTATTTGCAAGTGTTATATCCAATAATGGATTAATATCCAAAATATATAATGAACTCATATGATTCAACACGGAAAAAAAAAACAGATTAAAAACAGGCAGTGGAACTTAATAAACATTTCTCCAAAGACCAGATCGCCAATAGGCATGAAAAAGTGTTCAATATCACTAATTCTTATGGAAATCCAAATCGGAGCCACCGTGAGATATCACGTTACACCTGTTAAAATGGCTATCATCAAAAAGACAAGAAATAACGAGGGTTGGTGACAATGTAGTGAAAAAGGAACCCTTGTACACTGTTGGTGGGCATGTAAAAAGGTACAGGCAATATGGAAAATAGTACGGAGTTTCCTCAGAAAATTAAAAATAGAAATGCTATATAATTCAGCAATTCTACTTCTGGGTATTTATCTGAAGAAAACGAAAATACTAATTCAAAAAGATATATGTTACCCTATATTAATTGTAGCATTATTTACAATAGCCAAGACACAAAAGCAACCTAAGAATCTATCAATGGATGAATAGATGAAAAAGACATACATATACACACAGTGGAATATTACTCAACCATAAAATGCTGGAAATCTTGCCATTTGCAACAACTTGGATAGACTCAGAGGGCATTATGCTAAGTGAAATAAGTCAGACAGAAAAAGACAAATAATGTATGATTTCACTTATATGTGAAATCTAAAATCCAAAGCAAACGAAACAGAAAGACTCATGAATACAGAAAACAAATTGGTGTTTGTCAGAGGGGAAGGGTGTGGAGGGATGGCAAAATGGGTGAAGGGGATTAAGAGATACAAATTTCCAGTTATAAAATAAAACAGTTATGGGATATAAAGTACAGTATAGGAATATAGTCAATAATATTATAACTTTGTGTGGTGACAGTAACTATACTCTCTGTGGTGAGCATTTATATCATAATGTATATAAATGTCCAATCACTATACTGTACACCTAAAAATAACATAATGTTATATGTCAACTATGCTTCAATTAGATAGATAGATAGATAAATTAATTAATTAATTAATAAAGGAAAAGTGTTCTACCAGACAAATGGCATATGTGAACGAGCACTTATCTTTGTGGAAGATAGATTTTATGAAACCAATGCATTATGAAAACCCACAAAATAATTAGCATATAGAAATTCTATTTGATTATGAATATTCAACATTAATTTAGAATCTAACTGATGTGGTTTTAGCACTTTTAGGGTTTTATCCTCATTATATACTAAGAACACCTCTTGTTTTGAATTTGTTTTATAAAAAGTACACATAGACTCCTTCTTAGTGTCCTTTAGACAATGGCTTTATCTTTTCAAAGGAGAAAGGTATTTATTATTCTACATTTCCCTCAAAAGAACAAGGCTGATATTTTACTGTGTTCTCAGATTTGTTGTCTCAAAAATGCCCTTGTTACTGATTTGGCCCATCCTCTCTAAAGTAAATATATATAGAATCAGGTGAATGGCACAAACAGTAAAGAAAGAGTTCTAAGAAGAATGAATTCACCACAACTGAGAAGTGCTGTTAAAGGTTTTTGTTTCTTAAATTGGAATATTTTGAATGCTTTGGATACTTAGCTGAAAAAAAAGATTTTTCTATTTCACTTTTAAGAATTAATTTTAGCTTCCACATTTTGTTTCCTTCACATATTATGCAAACATAATAGTCAAAATATTTAACACAAGCACAGAATAATCTATTTCTCTGTAAGTTAACTTGTGATCACCAGAGGTATTTTAAGCTCTAACATTATGACATCTATCTATCTATCTATGCATACCTACACACAATGGCATATTACTCGGTGATGAAAAAGAAAGAAATCTTGCTAGTTGCAACAATGTGGATGGAACTAGAGGGTATGCTATGCGAAATAAGTCAGTTGGAGAAAGGCAGATATCACATGATATCACTCATAAGTGGACTTTGAGAAACTCAGGAGATGAACATAGGGGAAGAGAAGGAAAAAAAAAAGTAAAAACAGAGAGGGAGGCAAACCATGAGAGACTCTTAAATACACAGAATAAACTGAGGGTTGCTGGAAGGGGGTGCATTGGGCGGATGGGTTAAACGGGTGATGGGCATTAAGAAGGGCACTTTTCAGGATGTGCACTGGGTGTCATATGTAAGAGATGAATCACTGGGTTCTACTCCTGAAGCCAAGACTACACTGTATGTTAACTAACTTGAATTTAAATACAAATCAATCAATAATTTTTTTTTAAAAATTGCAAGTATAAAAAAACAAATCTTAATGAATAGCACTTGCTGAGCAAAGGTTAATGTTTTCTTTAATTAAGGATGAGATATAAAAAAAGGATGAGGTATAGTATTAGAATTTTAGGTTTTTCTAATATTAGGAGTGATTTTTGTTTCTGCAATTTTCCTACAATTACCATTTTGATAACTTGTTTTTGTATAAACACACAGGCAATGTTTATATATCTTTAGATAAAGAGTAAAATACTAGGATGTAATCTCATAATTAATACATAAAAACCTACAGATTTTTAAACCCATGAGCCTAAAAGTCCACATCTTGAAAATCTCATCAACGTATATGACAGCATCATTCCACAATGGTGTCGTAAACATACTGAGACATTTTTGTGTTAGTTTCCCAATGAACATTTACATAATCCCTCAAAATAATTGGCTTTTTGTTGCAAGAAAACTGCTTACCTAGAAATGTTCAAGAAGTACATTTCCTCTATGGATCTATAATCGTGGTTCTGCATGCTCTTATGGGACTTTTGCAAGACATAGGAACATTTAATTGAAAATGACTGAGTGCCCAACACACTACAGATGCCCAGCCTAAATAACAGCAGTGGAGAGTACTGAGAGTCAGCTTCTTGTTTCGAAAACAAAACCAAATATATTCGGTCTCATTTCCAAGATAACCACTTGTGTGTTTCCAGAGAGTCAATGTGTGATTAAATTTTGAAGCCATGAGATGGGAGAAAAAGACCATATGAGCCTCAGAAAAGAAATTCATATGGGAAGGACAGCACATGAATATATAGGCTTTTTAATTATGAAAACTTAGAGCTAATTTCCCAATTTTTATACCTTTGGAAACATGGTAGAAGAAACTGGCTATATGGCCTTTAATTAATTAAGTCAAAGTTGAATCTAGATATTGGAACACAAACACAAGCAAAACAAAACAAAACAAACAAAAAAAAACCCAAAAACAAAAACACAAAACAAAACAAAACAAAATGTAAATGTCCCGCAACCTTTATTATGCCAACAACTGACATTGTGAGAGTATCTAAATGGTAAGGAGGCCCTCATGATATTTATTCCACCAATGATTTTGGTGATATTGTAAGCAAAGCACTTAAGAAAACAGACTTGTAAGAGTGTTTTCTTTTAACTTCCAGCTCATTCTATTCAACCTTTAGAACTTCACACTGCATTTGCATTGGTATCGCCTTGTGGTTGTAACCTGCAGTCCTAATCTTCTTAAAGATATATAAAATTAAGAATATAATCTGCTTTTAAAGTCATATATGTCATAAGAAAACAAATATACTGAATCATAAAATCTAGTCAGAAGTTATTTAGATATATTTAGAAGCTCTTTAGAAATACTTAGATATACCAATAGGTTTGAGCTTACATAAGTGCTAATTGTGTTATAAATTACATTTTGTTTTACATATTTGATTGAAATATAGGCTTTCCCAATAGTTGGTGAGAGCTCTCATTCTTGCCAACTTGACCAGGTTATTGTGAAAAATCAATAAAATAGGAGAACTGAAAACATTGGGTAAACAAGAAAACATAACCATTAGTGTTGTTAATTTTTTTAACGTTTATTTATTTTTGAGAGAGAGAGTGCAAGCAGGGCTCCATGCTGACAGCAGAGAGTGCAATGTAGTGTTCGAACTCACAAACCCTGAGATCATGACCTGAGCTGAAGTCCGACGTTCAAATAACTGAGTCACACAGGTGTTCCAGTTGTTGTCAAATTTTTTTAAAGCATGTTTGTAATCTCAGTTCTACCATTTATCAGCTGTGTGAAAAGGTCATATAACCCCACAAGACTTATTTTCCTTATTTCCTTATCTCTACAAACTAGAAATGATTATGAATTTGTAAGTGTTTTACAACAAGATAGTTGCATGGTTTAAATAACACAATAAACAAAACAATTTGGGAAGCCATATCAAAATAAGGTTTTATACATCACAGACCCTGGATTCTCAAACACTCATGAGTCATGCCTTTCACTCAGTTTCAGTTGTGTAAGATTTTCAGATCTCCTGTTTTGGCTTTTGGTCAAAACTTGCTAACTGGTTATAACTTCTCTTTCATCCCAGCAGAAGTGCTCTGGAGTGTAGCCTTTTTCACGTGTGTGGGACCAGAACTCATTCTCTATCCCTTCCAGCCCATTCGAATTACTCTAAAACTTTTTCTACCTTTAGCACTATGAAGGTACTGTACCTGTGGCTCAGTATTTTCCAGTTTCACATTTCAAGCTATATTATATTTTGCCCCTGACAGGGGTTCATGCCTCTGCCTCTCTTCTATTACCTCATTATTACCATTTAACCTCAGCTAACATAGCCATGTTGCTCAATCAGTTCAATCAACCATGACTCTGGTATAGATAGATACCTTTGCTGTTCAAACAGGCTATTGAAAGTCACAGACCATTGTCCTAGAGCGTGTTCATTCTGCATGGAACCTTGAATTTCGGAGCCATGGAAGAAATTTGAGATGATAACTCAGTTTCTAGGATTACCATAGCAGTCCAATATTAGCATATGTATTAAATATATAATTAAGACTCCTAAATTTAAAATTTGGTAAGATATAGAATCTGTAATTCTTTGAAAAAAATCATAATTTATCATCTTCATGATTATTATTTATTATAAATTTACTTAGAAGCAGAAATTCCATATACATTGTTAGTAATCTTTAAAACAATTTGTTCACTAGATTCAATTCTATTAATTTTTAGAGAATAAGAGTGAACCCTGATGTAAACTATGGATTTTGTTTTAAAAATGATAGGTCCATGTAGGTTCATGGTTTGTGGGATGTTGATAGTAGGGGATGTTGAACATGTGTGGAGATGGGGGTATATGGGGACTCTGTACTTTCTACTCAATTTCACTGTGAACCTACAACTGCTCTGAAAAGTAAAGTTTATTAATTAAAAATAAAATACTTCATGTCGCTAAATGACTTTTTCAAATCCACTCAGGCCACAGATATCCAGAGATTTGTAATTCAAACCTAGTTTTGTGTTTCTCTTTCTAATGTACCCCACAGCTTTTAATGCCCCAGAGCATGACCACTTAGGCATCATATCTGAACAGAAATACAGACCTGGATGGTTAATGAGATAGCTTTCTATAACATAGATGGCAGTAGAGAAATAACTATCGTGTAATTAATATCTATTTTGCATTAGGTCAAATGGTATGACATTGCTATTACTGTAGATCAATATTCTTTTTTCAAAATTTACGTTTTTGTCCAGTTTTGGCCTACAACATTTCACTCTGATGATGACTGGCTTTCTTTAACTCCTGGTTTACTTTGTCATTTCTTCTGGCTGTGATTAGATTGTATGACAAGTAATAAATAAACTATGATTTGTAAAAATGTCATTTTAGGCTGAGAAAACTGGCTTGATATAATAAAACTGTTTTGCCTTAATTTACATCTCATTTTCATCTCTATTATGCTAATAGGAAAGTGCATCAAATGCATCAATATGTTCTTATCAGATTTCTTCTTAAATTCTTGATCATTTTAAAAATCATTTTGTCCCATTTTAGAGGGACACATAATTGTCCCTAACAAGGGATGTTTTGTGCTAGGCTATTATGTATATTAGATTTATGCCAAAACATAAGAAAAATTGTGGTTATCAGAAGGTAAAATAGTAAGCAAAACATAAACATCATGCTGGATACACAGAAAAGTTTGTCCATACCTATAATTATTTTCTTTTATAGATTAAATGCCAAATATACATTTATTTGACTGAAAATGTCCCACTGCTTTTGTGAAGCAAATTTACATAGTGTTAAACATTTGATTAAAATAAATGATGATTCTTTAGCTATAGCTTGTGGTGGGGGGGCAACCCCATACCTTTTAAGGTCATGACTTTAATGTAATGTAACAGCTTTTTTCTTTCTCTACTTCTATAAATGGAGAATGCTGCTGCCTGAAAGCTGTCTGGGAATTCAGCCAAAGAAAGAAGAAGGTTGCAAAAACTCTGGGGACTTGAAAGAAAAGTGGTTGGCATTAGCTCTGTCCTCACTTTAAACTAAAATTAAAACAATAGACAGACATGTACAGTAATCTCTCTTTTAAGGAAAGAATACAATGCCTCTATAGTAATGTCAACTGGAACAATTTGGTCCTGGCCCAAGTTATGCAGCTGTTCCACAGGAAAACAGCAAAAGGCTTCCATCCAAAACAGGCAAATAAGGCATGATTGTTCATAAACAGTCACTGGGGCCCTCACATTTAGAACAAGGAAAACAACATTAGCATACAGGAGGGCAGGTTAGGAACATGAGTTTCAGTACTAATTGAACCATGCCATCATTTCATGATTTATACAAAAGATAGTAGTGTTATGTTGTCTACTATCCATATGCCTAATAACTGTGAATAACTCATTCTTCAGGAAATTATACATCAAATATTTTTTTTAATGTTTATTTACTTATTTTGAGAGAGAGACAGTGAGTGAGCAGGGGAGACAGAGAGAGAGGGAATCCCAAGCAGGCTCTGCACTGGCAGTGCAGAGCCCAACACAGGGCTTGAACTCACGAATTATGAGATCATGACCTCAGCTGAAATCAAGAATCAGATGCTTAACCGACTGTGCCACCCAGGCGCCCCTCGGTCAAATATTTTTTTTAAGAAACAATAAAGATTTGATCATGGATTAAAGGTACAAGATGAAAAAGAATCATATATCCATTATCCATTTCTATTTTTCACCTGCTTATTCAAGGTGCATCAGGCATAAATGGTAAAGATAGTGGAAATTAAGTGTTTGTGTAGCCAATAGGAAGAAAAGCTGCCGTGTTGCTTTTTCGTGGTTTCAAAATAACAACATGGGGAATCAGGTATAAGACCTGCAAAGTAATAGAGCAGAACTTTGACAGTGAGTACCAGAGTAAGACAGGAAATTCAAGCCTGCCCACTGGGTGTATGTGATATCACACAAGTCATTTTCACTCCCATTCTTTGGGATTTTTTAAAATTCTATCTCAAAATATGGACAATCTCTCTTACTATTGTTTTTATTTTAAAACCCTGTTTGACAAAAATTTCTTTTCTCATTCCGTTCTACTTTTCATGATTCATTTTCTGAAATGGGTGGCCTTTCCATTTATTTTACTTCCCCACCGCCTACTAATTTCCTGATTAATCCATTTCAATTTGCCTTCTGTTCTACTTGCTCTAGTGAGACTGTTTTCTTTATGATCAGTAAGATTTCCTTCTGGGAAAATCCAATGATTTCTTTTCAGTCTTACCTTGGTTTTTGTCCTATATGCCTCATCTGGCACTGTTGGGGATAGAATAAAACTAAAGAGAGGCTAGGAATTACTCTGTCTTTAAAGAAGTTAATGCCTTCATTTACTAGAAATGATAGTTACTTCGAAAATGCAGAAGAGTGGATTTTAAGATGATTCGGAAGAACAGAAGAGAAGCAGTGGCCTAAAGACGAGAAGGACTCAAAAAAGATGGCTATTTCTCTAATATCAATGGCCTGGCAATCTACTAGGAAAGAAAATGATAAAAAGGAAATTGCAAATGAGTGTACAGCACAAGAGAATCAGTTAATACATATTAATTTGTAGGCTATAGCATACAGAATATAACATTGGGAACTATAAGGTTGAAGATAAAATATAAAGACCATTTTAACTCTTATGGAGTGACCAGAAGATATTATACTAATCACGGATATTTTGTGTGGTTATAACCTCCTGCTAGAAACAGTCAGTTTGTTAGGCTTTTGTCAACTTTCCAGAAAGGGCATGCATGTAGAAAAAGGCCTGCTAAAAGAGGATGGAAAAAGGAAAATATTTCTTAAGACTAGCCAGTTTTTCACCTTCAGGCATCTAGGGGTTCATCTTCAGGGCTAAACATTATTGTAGGGACCATCCTAGTTCTTCAAAAGTTACTTTGGTTAGCATAAGTGACAATTTAAACTTGGCAATTGAAATAGAAAACAGCTGAACGAATGGAAGTCTGGGGCACTGATTGAACTGAATTTAAATCCTGAGTCATCCATTTTAAACTTGGGTGAATAAAGGAAATTTGGTTACCATTGTTGAGATTTAGTTTTCGTTTCTGTAAAATAAGGAGTGCTTTCTTATTTCCTTTATCTTTTTCCAAAGTGCTATGATATTAATTAATCGGGATTTTTCTGACAAAGGTAGCATTTCTATTTCCCAAACTTCTGGAAGCTTTGTATTACTAAGTAAAATAAATAAATGAAAGGCTATTATACTTTTTGTTCATCTGCAGTGCAGAGGAGTAATACACACGCACGCTTATTTCTAGGTAACTGGAACAGAGACCCACAATAGGACACAACCATAAATTATTCAACCATATCTGAACTGGTGAAAAACAACTACCTAAAGAGCCAATTATGTAGACCTCCCAAATGAATTATTCACATAAATTAAATGCTCTTTCTACTGGTGGAAGTAGATGTGGAACCAAAGAGTAGATCATTGACAGGTAATTAGATGCTATTTGAACAGGGATATATCATTTCCATCGTCATCTCATTTAATTGCCTAAGTTGTACACATATTCCAAATGTACACATATGTACTTTGGGGCAGATCAGTGAAGAAAAGGTAAAAGCAAAACTCCTTTGCTATGCCCTCACCCTGAGTTCCTTCGTGTCCTCATGTATATGCTGACCTCTGAGATTATAAGGAGGAAGAAAAGCAAAAACAAAACAAAATAAAACAACAACAGAAGCAGAAGCAAACAGAGAGAGACTGTTGTGGGAAATAATAAGTGAAAGCAACGGGGGGGGGGAATGGAAGGAAAAGTTAGGAAAGAAACTCTGTTGTTAGATACACAGAATCACAACTAAAAAAATTAGGAATTAAGCATGTCTGAAGCTGACTAGAGTCTATTCCATTTCCTTCTCTAGTTGAAAGTACTGAATTTGTAGCCAGAAGTTCTTGTTAAAGCTGTAATACCGACATGCACGGCTACACTCAGCATACTGTGGTAGAAAAATGTTTTCTATAAGCAATTTAAGCTTATCAGAAGGTGAGAACTATATAAGTGAATTGCACAGTGTATATGTAGTAAGCTACTATGAGAAAGTTTTTTCCTTTCAAGGTCTAAAATGCCTTAAGTGTTTTTTAAAAGATAGAAGAAAAATAATGGATTTACTGAATGTTCTTTAAATCAGTATTATTTTTATCGTTAGAAAAAAAATACTGGAGGAGAGAACAGTTTTAAAATATCAAAACTTTGATAAAAAAAGTGTGAATTCACTTAGTGTGTTAAAAATTATAATACCACATAATTGAGGATTTGATATTTCAGTCTCTGTCTTAAAATTCTTTTAGAAAAATTTCTCATGGAATAATAAGAAGTATACACTTAAATAACAAATATTATCAGGCATAATTTTTTTAAGAATTTAACTTGATTTGCACAGAAGCAGCCCCCTATCATTATATACTGAAAACAATTAAATTTCTCCTATTAAAATTTAAACAGAAATACAAATTAATTGGAAGCTTTTAAAATAATCAAATAAATGACTTTCAGCTCAATCTAGACTCCCACTATATTAGAATGATCAAATGGCTGTCAAATAGTCTTTGAGTAATACATATTTGGATAATTCACACGTAAATTTTTTATAAAAATACATTTTCTGTGTTTATAAACATGTTAAATGTTTATAAACATGAACGCCAAAAAGTAATTTAAAGTTGAAGTGATATTAGAACTTATGTATTCTAATAATGAAATCACCTTACAATTGGAAATGTTGAAGCATATCACATTCACAAATTATGTCTCATGGGGGCTATATTAGAAATGTAGATGTTATTTCCCTTATTACAAAAATGATTTCCCTTTTAATTTTAAAACTTGGGGATATTTTGAGGATGTTTCAATATTTTCAAAGATTTTCATGGGAGAAGTTCAGCAATGTGTAACTTCTATCAATCTCATAAACAGTGACTGATTAAGCCCACTTTCCTTTCAGGTTGAAATATCTTACTAGAAATAAAAAGAAAAAAAATCACAGCTGGAAACCTTCCCAGAAACTTCACTAGATGACAAAGTAAAAGACCAATCTTCCACAGATACTTAATGAAGACATGGTTCAGGGGATTTCTGTTCTAGAGATGACTTTGCCCACCAAGAAAAGACAAAAACAGTGGATTTCTGCCGTTAAAGCCTGAAATCAAAGCAGTATAGGAGAAAAAGTGAAAAACTTTATTGCTCATTAAATCACTTACAGTGGTTTTCCTTTGGATTCACAAGTCAAAATTAATGGCTGTCCTTCTTGTGGAAAAGGAGTGGATGGTATAATCTTAACTGATGGTGTATCTAGAAAAAAATGAAAAGGAATATTAAGAAATGACACTAAATACACATAAAACTATACATTTAATAGTTGCACATTATGGTGTAGGTTCAGGCTTTATCTTACTATCGTGTATATTTACAAGGAATTTCTCAGAGTTAGCAAAACAGAGTATACAATTTTAAGAAGCTACCACCCTGTCTGTGAAAAGCTAACAAAAATATCTGAATATCTTATGAGCACCACTGTTGTGTTATTTCTGAAATCTGAATATAAAAGTGAAATTGCAAAAAGTGGTTCAGATGAATATCAAGCATTCCATACAATTGTTTCTTTGACTATTTATAGATGGCTATGAATACTATTATTATGGACCGAATGCATTTATGTACATTTGAATAACAGCACTTTTCTGTGGCAGGAATACCAGGAATCACAATAAAGAACCCACAAAGAACTCAGGATCATAAGCATACTGTCTCATAAGCATTATGCAGAATCTCTTTGAAATACAGTAATGCAGCATTTGGCACATGTTGCTTGCTCTAAAGTACAGTTGGCAAATAATTTAAAATCGTTATTTTGAATATTACTAGAAGTTAACATTTTGTTACATATGCTACAGCATAATTATTATAAAATATTTTATTTCCATTTTAAAATCATCCTTGGTGAAAGAAGATTCAAAAATACTTTAAGACATAATTTTCACACCACGTGATATTATTTCATCAACACAGAGACACATATTTCATAGCAGAACTGGAAAATAAGCTTAAAATCACAGATGATGTAAACATACTCATTGCTTATTACATCTGCTTATTCTTACATCTGTTTTGCTTATTGCTAGTCCTAGCACTGTGTGGCCAACACAACATGGAATCCCAATCAACGTGGGATTGCCTCCTGCTCTTATCTCTGCATCCTCATCAAATAACAAAGTAGGCTCTGAATGCTCCAGATAGTCACAATTATATTCCCTTCCCTTACCTGTAATGGAAGAACTGAACCATCCTGTGGTTATATTCACTCTCTGACTTTGAAACTGATAAGTATCTATCAACTGTAATTTTTAGGTTTGTTCTCTTCCTTCAGGAAAATATTACTCAGCCTTGTCATATATCAAATGGTAAACTATGATCCTGTGGAAGACCTTATATCATACTTATAAATTATTTATATGTTTTAAATACATTCTTTTTCAGTCCTTTCAACAAGATAATATACTCATGATAATCAACAATAATATCCTGGTTGCACATAAGCATTCCATATATATTAGGGTAGATAATTTCAATGTGAAATAATCCAGAGAAAAAAAACAATTTGAAGAACTATGACACATATTCATCATACCTTTAGCTGGTAGGGGAGAAAAATTTAATAAAGGATTAAATTACCTTTGGTAATTTTTCGATTATCACCATCACATTTATGGAATCAGTTATTGACTATAATGACTATGTAATATTTCCTCAAAGCAGAACATTTTAAAAAGGGAAGGCAAAATGTTAACAATTATACAGGGTAACAAATGTGAGCCAGAATGATTCTGGAAAATGAGGTCTATTGTCTTTTGAAATTTGACATGTATAAAAAGCAAAATGTAATTTCATCTTGACAAATAAAAACAAGCTTCATTCCAGAGAAAGAAGTAGGAGAAGAAATTTCAGAAAAATGTGATTCTAGGAAAGAGAATCGCATTAACTTGGGTGTCTGTGATGCTTAATTTTATGTGTCAACTTGCCTGCACCAAGGGGTATGCAGATACTTGCCCAAACATTATTCTGGGCATTTCAGTGAGAGTACTTTGGTAAGAGATCAACATTTAAATAAGCAGACCGAGTAAAGCTGATTGCACTCACTAATGAGGGTGGGCCTTGTCAGATGAGTTGAATGCCTGGATAAAACAAAAAAATGATCCTCCCCAAATAAGAGAGAATTCTTTCTGTCTGAGGGCCTTCAAACTAGAAGATTGACTTTTTTCCTGTTTTGGACTCAAAGTGAAACATTTGCTCTTCTTGGGTCTTGAACCAATTGGTCTTCAGACTCAACAACACCAGCTCTCCTAATTTATCAGCACTTTGGACCCAGACTCAAACTAAATCATCAGCTCTTCTGGGTCTCAAGCTTGGCAATTCAGCCTGCAGGTGTTGGGATTTGCAGCCTCCCTAGATGTGTGAGCCAATCCCTTATAATAAATCTCTTTATGTATACATTTTATTAGTTTTGTTTCTCTGGAGAACCCTGACAAATACTGAAACCTAACAAACAGACCCTGAGACATGACTTTTATGGACGTGGTATTAGGAAGGACAAGAAAGTGAGACAGGAAGAGAAGGAAGTAAATAGTGTGCTCTTGAGCAGATTACACAGTGGGCAACTGGGATTCAATTCTGCTATGGATCTCTGAGGGACAATGTAGGGAATGCCTCAGAGTTACCGTGTTCAATGAGCAAGGGAGAGCAGTGTTTAGGGAATATTTACCGATTTTCATTAGTGTTTGGTTGAGGATTACTCTGGAGGAAGTGAAGACTATCATTTCCCTGGCATTCCTGGTCTGCTCAGTGCCCAGAAATGGTATATGCGAAAGGGATATGGGCAGGTCGCCACAGGCAATCTGTGCCAGCAAGGTAAAATGCATAGCAGTGGGTAACTGTTAGACTAGAGGAAAACAGAATATGGTCTGATTTCTCTTAGCTCTGCCGGTTTTGTATAAGTAGTTTATTAGAGGTGAGACTTTGTATAGCAAATTATTCCCTGAAGCAAGATTCAGGATTCCTTTCATATCCAAAATACAGAATTTTAAGCATAAGAAAATGCTGAAGCACATAATATGTTTTGCATGCATTTCTGTGGAACTTTCAAAAGGTAAGATCACCAAATAACCTCTGAAGTAACCAAAATTGAGGGATATAACACAATGCTCTTCTATTTTACTTCAGTTACCTTACTGAAAATGTTGATTAGTCTCTATGCCTAAGAATGATCTTTGCTAGGTTTAAGAATACCCCCCTCTCTATAGCCTATCACTCCATGTTTCTGATTCGACTCTTACATCTCTGGCTATTGCCCCTCAAATTCTGTTGAGTTGTCTTTTGGAATTTAGCCTCTAAATACCGAGATCACCAAGATCATGATTTGTTCTCTGGTAATTCTGGTTGGGTCCTTTCAGCCACAGCCATCACTTCGGTTTCTATCTACTCACCAATCATTCTCAGATTTACATCCTAGAGCAGCTCTCTACCACAAACCACACATACGTAATGCAGCACCTATCAGACATGTCCACTTGAATGTCTAAAAGGCATGGTGCCTTTACTATGTCCTAAATGAGCTCAAGGTCTCCAACCCCTACCTCCCTGTTCCTCATCCGGCAACCTCTAGCTCTATAGATACAACCAGCCTCCACCCAGCTACTTACACCAGACACCTCCTGTAACCTT